>NW_024539399.1:0-75418 GCF_016758775.1 Suillus clintonianus
CTGCTGATCACAAGTGTATTTGTGGGCGGTACTTGTAAGAACGATATCAATTGGACACACCCGTGCAACACTTGTCTTTTTGGTGTGATTCATATGATACATAAAAACAAGCATTCATTATATACTTAGTCACTAGAGTTGATGAGGCGTCACAATTGCGAAGCTTGCCTGTCCTGCCATCCAGACGTTACACTGAAATCCCTGTCACCATGGTGATGTTTATGAATTCCGTCAGGGCAAGCATCCATTATAATTAGAGGGAGCGCAGTCCATGTATGTGTCACAATTGTAACACTAGATTTACATTAGCAATCTATGTTCCTTTGATGACGCCTTGACAAGTGAATTCTCATCCTTGCATATTTGGCAAGTTCTGCCATGCCTATCCTACAATGTAAGACTAAATAATGTGACATATCATTGTTGCACTTATTGCGTGGATTTTACTCAATATAATTCTTTATATACCAATACCATTTCGTCATTGAATGTCTGATGCGGGAGGCGGGAGGAGGTGGGAGGCCAGCGCTAGTTACCATAAATAGAAAACGCCGCATCAAAGAAGTTACAGCGCACGCAAAGGGAATGGCGCAGGTGATGGCAGGAGGAAGGAAACAATGCATCATGGTGCATCAGGAGGCGGGAGGCGGGAGGCTAGCGCTGGTTACTATAAATGGATAACAATGCCGCATCAAAGAAAATACAGCGCACGCAAAGGGGATGGCGCACGTGGTGGCGGGAGGAAGGAAACAATGCATCATGGTGCATCATACTATTTTAAAGGCCTGATGCATTATGTATAGCCTATTAATGCATTATGCATCATAATGCAACAACGCTAATGCATCATAATGCAATATTTACCTGCCTATAGATTGTAAGAGTATTGCATCAATTGATGCCTTACAACTGTACCAATTCTTGCATCAATATGACAGGGTCGCCTGTCCTGATCGCGCGGCCTGATCCCTTTTTAAGACAACGAACTTAAGCATTGAACGCCATCATGGCATGCAAGAGAGCTGAGCGTTGAATTTTTCGGACTCGAGAGCTAGACTAGAGGGCGGTTTAGCTCTGAAAGTAGAGCTAAGTCCATCCAAAATGGCTGCGTGTTTCAAGGGCTGATGGTGTTTCAAACTTCAAGCGTTTCAAACACAATATTTTCAAATCTATAGACCAGACATTGTTTGCTCCTTTTCACGATACTTTGGTCGAGTGAAATACCTCCAGAATGGCAAGGGCACAGAAGTGTGCATTGAAGTTCTATGTCCCGAAGGTGCTCATCCGACACTCTGCCTGACACCACTAGTCTCACTATGCCTAGAAATCGCTGTTACATTCTGGCGGCCGTAAAACAGCGATGACAGACTATGTCGGCATATATGTCATCCAGTGCCATCATAGCACGAATTACTAACACGAGCCACTGAAGTTTGAACCTAGTCCAGCTTTCGTCTCACAGGTGCTGTTATCAGAAGACCCTTGGATTTGGATAATGGTCACCCTCGTCGGTTCACAGCAGCGGAAGGCTTCGCGTATTTCGGTGAGTAAAACAGGTCTATATAGGGATAGGTGTCTTATATCAACGTTTCTGCTAGGCGCCAACTGTAACTTTGTCAAGTTGCGCCTTTATGTAAATCAAAAAGTGAAACGCACCATCATGATCATCAATGTAAGCCGAGTGGTGCCCAATATTTACACCCCATCCACATGACAAAGATTTGGCAAGTGTGTCTAATGCGCAATATGTCACACTGAGTTCCCAACTCATTCATAAGATATAAGAAGCTACATGATGTGCGCACGAAATCCGGGTTTTTTCCTCTCAGATAAATACAGATGGAATACTCGGCCAACGATCTCGCAGCAGCCAGGACTCTGCAGTACTTAGGAGTGCGTCGCTTTCTTATTATGAGGGCAAGATAATAATGTACTTAATATGCGTTGCCACCAGTATATATGCAGTACGTGCTGTCCGAACTGCTTCTTCCTCGTTCTAACTTGACAGCTCAGCGTCTACGGCGGTATTTTGGGTATGCTTGTCCCGATCTACGCATGTTCGCGATTTAACTCACTTGTCCAGACCTATGATTATGCCTGTTCACTTCAGGAAGAGGTAATGTACTTGTTCTGTGAAATGCCTTGGTTTTCATATTGATAATGTACTGTTCAAGTGTACATTTCTATTTCAGTCACGCTGGACCAAGATCAAAGGCCTTTATACCATCACACGATATCTCCCCTTTTGTCTCATCACCATGGATTTATGTCGTGCATTCAGCTCCAGCATACTACCCCGATAATGAATTGACATGTTATATTTTAGTGAAGTTCACACCGAACGAGAACTCCAATGTATGTGAACGTGCAGTGGACTTATCGATTGATGAATGACGCTTACTGTGCGACATCGTTAGACATGCCTGACATTGATAAACATCTACTCATGTACGTGCATGGTGCATACTCTATGTAAGTATGTCCTTGCTGAGCACTCTGCTCCTCATAGGTTTCGGCACGATGTCTCTCACCTGCTCTGAATGTACCTATCCTTCCTCTGAGACATGCACGCGCTTCTAATCTGATTCATCCAGGCATTTTTGTGATTAGAACATGTGCACTCTGGAACAACGATCGAATGGTACTCGTAGGCTTGCTGTCTACCCTTTTTGTGAGCTCTATGCCCTCACCACGCCCAAGCTCATGGTTGATGAATCAATCAGGCCACCTTCTTAGCATCCATGGCCACTAATTTAAGCTACACCTCCTATAGTTCGTGCCCTCACTTTCCCCCACCACCATTCACAGGTATTCACCCCTCTTACACAGTTACGACCAGCGCGATCCCAGGCATCACAGGCTGCTACGGGAGCTCGCGCAATGTCCAACACTTCATCCCGTTTCTTCTCTTGTTTGTGTTTCAACTGGGTATGTCGCCGGAAACTGGGAGCTAATATGACAGACATTCACTGACAAACATTCTCTCTAGGACTGGTCTCACTCACCCTCATACGAGTCATGCAGAACTGGCGGTTGGCCAAGGGCCCTCTGCACGTCGTCCTGGTGAAGCATAACATATACTACTACGCATGCGGTCTCTGTGAGTCAGAACTTACATATGTTTCCTTACTCATCAATAATGATCATTGTTCCGAAAGTTCTCTCAGCCGTGAACATCCTAGTGCCAACGCTGTCTTCGTATGTGCGTACATCTCCCAACACCCTTCGACATGAATGAGTAATCGATGTTCCGTACACACAGGCCGCATATGACTCCGTTTTCCAACGGTATGCACCTCTAACTTCTGCTGCGAATCCCTACCAACACCCCAATTACACACAGTTTAGAAATTGTTTTCCTCGCGATCCTCGCCACACGCATGCACCTCCATCTCTGGCATATGGACAAGCACACGGATGGCTCTGACATCCTCGTGCAGATTTCTCTGCCTGACATGTCACCTATAGACCATACGGTGTGACATCTCATCGCGTGGCTTACTTGATGTCGTTCATGCAGCTGTGACGGGGTGGGAGGTGCGTTTGGTTAGCATTTGTCTATGTAGCATCTACAAGTGTTCAGTTGATGCTGTGGGCTGCGGAGAATGAGTGGATATGATCAAAATTTGTGCATCGATGTGCCCAACAAAATCTAAGGTGGAATAGTATTATTGGCGGAAGGCTTGGACAATGCTCTCTGAATATTTGCGCGAACGATTATGACTGCGGCGAGAAATAAGTAGATTAGGGTTCAAAAATGTCAACCTGCATTTTCCACCCCTGTAATATTCAATGAGATGGTTGACTTTGTGAGCAGACAGACAGAATGAACTCACAGACCCAATCGGTGGTCTGGTGACGATAGCCATCTTCTCCTCGTCCAGTACGATATCCCAAAGGGAGCCACCACGGCAAACGAGGTCATGGATCACCTCCACGAAAGGGAGGTATGACGTCACCTGCACGTCCGACCCTATGGATGTCGTTGTAGGTTTGCTGAATACATTGTCGATGCTACGCGCCACGGCGGAGGGGTTGAAGTCGGTCATGTGTAAGTGGAACAATGAATCAGAATCATTTCCGTCTGCGACCTGAACTGCCCATATAACACGAGATCCTCCAATGCTAAACAAGCCCGATCCTTCTTCGCCAAACCTATCTCCAGGGAAGAGACGAGAGTTTTGAGGACCCCAAGATGACCATGGGACTGAGCGGCCGTCTTTTGATGTCACATCGAACCATGTCGGAGGAATATCCATGAAAAATATTCGAGCTGATATAATGAAAACCGACGAAGGATTGGTCCATGTCACCGATATGACACGATCTGCAGGGTTTTTTGTCCAAATCCAATGGTCATCTGGTGCCGCGAGGCCTGCACAACTTGTGGCACTATGGAAAATCGACGGATGATCGAAGCCGCCATAGAAACCATTGAATGTAATATCTATCATAGGGCTCCGCCCCAAAGGACAATAAACGACGATTCAAAAATAAAATAAAATAGAAACCATTGACGGGCAGCATAAATTTTGCTTGAAGCTGCGGTGCCTTTGATGCGTCCTCAATGTTGTAAAGATGTATCTGACCATCCTTCGAGAGAGCTATAAGCTTCTCCTTGGCAAGAAAACGGATGTCCGAAAAGGCATAGCCGTGGCCGATCGCACATAAGTCCTGTTAAATGCACAGATCAAACCGACAGTGAAAGACAGAAGAAGACACTCACGTCAGCTTGACCATATTGTTCAAGTTGCCAATTAAAGACGTGCAGCGACCAGTACTCCCGATAATTGATGTTCAAGTTTTGAACTCCAGAAACATAAACTGCGAGGCGACCTTCGAGGACATCGACGGCAACAGTGATTAACGTGGCATTTTTGCAAGCGGCTCTACCGTTCACTACGCGCGATCCATGGGACAAAGGATGTTCCTCCCCCGATATCGTACGGAACGATATTTGGTACTTAAAGCCATCTGTGTCCACATCAACTGGATATGTAATGATGACCTCTAGGTTTTGTAGTTGGACCATGTGCCTGTATGTGTGACGAACTGGATTTTCATCCATCCAAATTTGAGCAGGACGTGTTGAGTAGATCTTGCAAACCACAGCGTCGGACGCAGCATCGACATGGATGTATGACGTAAAGGAGAAAATGTTTCCATGGACAATCGAGTTGTGGTTGTACAAGGTGGTAAGACGAGATGAATCCAAGGCATTGAGCCTGAAGATATTCCACATGCTTGCCTTGTTTCTGAGGATACGCAAGCACTCCGGTAAAGAGACAGTAGGCGGTCGCGGATGTACCTCGATCAACCCTTGAGCACCAAGTTCGACGATGTACTGCAGCTCGGCAGAGCATTTGACCGTGTTGTACACTGTAAGGCAGGTCTGTAATGTGTAGTTCAGTACGTTAGTTCTACAACTCGAAGGACAGGGATGAATGAATGACTTGCCGAAGCGCATCGTATAATTTCATTACATGAAAGGAATTTGAGGATATGACAGCGCAACTCCTCTGGCATATCTTTGAAGGTAGTCCTTTCGGAGGGCATTTGTCCACGACAAATAGGACCTCCTATATCCGCGATCGAGGACAGAGGGGTATCAACGTCCGGCGGGTGATGTTCTGACACAGGTGAGGTTACTGAGGTAGGAGGAAGTGTAGGACGGTCCGATAACACAGGCCCCCTGCTTGGACGACTGTCACTATTGACGCGAGACTCAAATCGAGCATTAACAGGATGAGAAGGCTGTGGGCACCAAATTTTGACGACTCACCTTCGTTCTTTCACGCAGCCTTTCTGCACAACTCAACGATAAGTTAACAATAGTCTTGATGAAGTTACGGAGCAGGGTGAAATGATACATTGATGAAATGGGGATCTTAGCTGAGCTTACTATCGGCGTTGATCGTGATTGTGAGAATGGTTGAAAGGAATTGACAACATAACTGCCAACATTTCTACGGTGTACGCTTCACTGAGGGGCGAATCCCTAATTGGTTTGTGGCTGTGCCCCAAAGAGATGAGGTCATGTCGGACACGGAAGATACAGCAAACCAATGTGCACCTCGTCAGTCTGACCGGATAAAACACTTTGCTATGGCACACGTGTGCGAAGCCCGCTACAGTTCAATAATCTGTGCTGCGTACGCGAACTGTCATTTTGAACGAGAGTCTTTTCGACATTGACTCTACTACCGTAATCCCGCAAGGAAGGCATGCATTTTGCTACGTCACCCTCGACCTTCTTCTTTCCTCCAATCTCAGTGACATTGCAGAGGGTTATGGACTCCCCGTCGGGTTTGGAGATATATCCCACAGCACCCACGACAGGTGATGGATACCATAGGGGCGTCGAGACTAGAAACAAAGAGTATTAGCACACATGATCGCATTACGAAGGTGAACAAAAAGATGACGTACACAAACCTCCATGCCCATGGGTGACTTTGGCCAAAAGCCTGTAGCACCTCTCGTTATACACGGCCCGTGCCCACGCGTTCGTGGAGATCTAAGGAAGGAGACCATTGATGGTGTGCTGAATGCCCAAACTCAGATCCAAATCCAGATGACGTGCTGTAGTAATCAGACATCGATGAAGAGTGGCCGTCAGAAGTCGGTGTGCCAGGCGAGGGACGGTATCTCAAGCCAATGACCAGCGAGTTTGCGGGGCCACTTGGCTCGCAAGGGGCGGGTAAGCCGTCTGCCCCACAGGGATATAAGATATCGTGATAGCCTTGAAGTGAATACACCATGGTAAAAAATGGCAAACGCTGATCAGGGTCACTCGCCCAGCAGCAGGTGGGTACCTCTGGGCGAGCATCGTGTCCTAGAAACGCATAAGCAATTTTGAGAGTTGGACAAGACAGCTTGAACGTACCGAGCACAATCTTCTTTACGTCTTCATCGTCTAGGTGCCGTAAGGATTTCCGCCCATGTTGAGGATCTCCACGCAGCAGATGGCAAAAACGTAGATGTCAGCTTGCATTATCGGATCTGCGGCACCGCCCAACACTTCTCGCGCTTTCTGTGCGATCAAGTGGTCAGAAACAAGGCATCACTTCAGAAGCCAACATACTTGGTCTGTAAGCATCATCCTTGAGTTCGGCCTGACCGAAGCAACGGCACAATTTCCTTCCTCATTCACAAAAACATTCGCGCACTGCCCCATGACCACACATAAGCAGAGCGCTGAGACATAGTATGGTTCACGGACCTTCAAATCACCAGTTCATAAGCGCCGGTCAACCGTCTGCTTTAATTTTTGTTTACAAGAATGAAATGTCCCATATACATATGTTGGATATGGGTCCTAGGTGTGCGCCTGTACCTGACTGCACTTTGTCACATGAGCGGGGAGATGTCGCCCATTGCGATATTATATGATGAATTATCCGTACGAACGACACACTGAGGGAAATGAGGAACTACTACTGGGTTAGGCAGTTTGCAGTGGGTATACGTTGGTTGAAGACATGCGAGCGACCGAACGGGAAGTGGAGATGGCGACAAGAGCCCTCCAGAGGAAGAGTACAGACATCGCTCCCGATAGCAGACTCAAGCTTGAAGAATCAACGACGCGATTGGTTCAATGGTTGGGAAGGACTTCGAGAAATTGAGCTACAACTGGAAGTAAACCACGTGACCTGAAAACCGCTCGCTATCAACCATGACGACCAGCCCCCATTCATCATTCACCAACCCGCTTTTTGTGAGGACACTTCATTAAGTCTCGCAACATGGCTCGCTTGCATCAAGTTTCAATTTACTCTATAGCACAAGAAATTCTTCCGTCGTAGTGTCGCACTCCTCCTGAGCTCACTGGTTCCGCAATTTCTTTTCGCCGCGAACACATTCACTTAGTACTTCCTTGCCATCCAGCGTGGTACACTGACCCTCCGAACCCCTACCTAAACGGCAGATCTGTTTCACCGACCCTTTTAATGGGTTAGTAACAATACTGCTCCCATCCATCAAATCAATACCTCCACCGCATACACAAGACAGGCAATCTTCGCACTCTAGGAAGAGACGCCTCCGACCCCGACGCCATCATTTATCTAAACAGGTACATTAACACTACGAAATGACTCAAAGCAACTGGTGAGGCACCTCTGCCGATCAATCAAGTGCCCAAATTGATTTACGCCTGCAGCGAAGTATGAATGTGGTCCCTCGAACTTGCTCAACCACCATATATTCTATCCTTTTGATTCCTCTACTTTATCAGCTTATGTCTCGCCTACACGGCGTTCATCAGATTCATCAACAGATGGAGAGTGTGGTCCACCACGCCGACATACTGACTATTCTCTATACCACATCTGCCCCCTTATAGATTCCTGTATCGATCTGCTTCGTGTGGACGATGACGTGTTAGTATCCTTTAGTCTGCTATACATATCATACTCACGCCCGCGATCTTCTTCGAACATGCGTGCATGTAAAACAGCCGAATCCACTGTGTTAATCAAACCTAATTATACAGCCAGTGCAACCCATGGCCATGTGACCACGTCAACTTTAAGCTATTCTGAATGCTTCCCCTAATATTCACGCCTCTAAGAAGGTGGTTCATAATGCGTTCGAGAATCCCGTTTCTTTTCTTATCGGACATGGAGTATTCGTCGGACGATGTCGCAGCAGCCACGAGCCTGCAGCTATTAGCGGTGCGTCGCTTTTTTAGTACTACAACGTCCTCGAAGAGTATGCACCTCCAACTTCTCTTGCGAACTCTCACTAACAACATCCCCAAACACACTGCAGTTTTCAGGTCTTCATCCTTGTAATCCTCGCCACGCGCATGCACCTCCATCTCTGACATATCGACAGGGTTGTGCACAGCTCTGATACCCTCGTATACATTTCCGTGTCCGAGATGTCACCTGCCGACCGTACGGTGTGACGTCTTATGTTTGACTTATTCGCTGTCGTCGGTGAAATGAGGTTTGGGCTACGAGATGACTGGTCAGGGTGGCTTGGTCGGGTTTGGGATGCGCTTAACTTTCATAAATGCATTTTGTCAGGAAGAAGAATCTGACGCAAGGAGAGAAACCGATCTAATGGTATTATTGGCAGGAAGCTTAGACGATTCTCTCTAAATATTTGCGTACACTGATGACTGTAATGAGCTATAAACTACGTTGCAAAGAATTCGGCCTGCATATAAGTTTGATGTCCCGAGTTTCGTTGAAAGCGGCTCTACCACTCACTACACGGAATCCATACAACAAAGGATATTCCTCCCCCGTGGAGGTCGCCGGTAGGCTGGACCATGCATGCGTGGGTTGACAGCTAGTTCCGGCAGTGATGTACATGACATGACATTGCCCAGACGTAATTCTATCCAGAACACCAAATAGATACCGGGACGAAGGTCCTATATCCTCCAAATCACCTGTACTTAAATACCACAATGAAACATAATGAAACATATACATACTCCCTGCCCACTACTCGGGGTTGATCACTTGTGCTACACATCTCCGCCAGTCGACACATCCCCACCAGCCTGGAAAGCAATGGATGACATGCGTGTTCCCTCGTCGGACCTAGCCACGAGCTCAGCGTGATATTCACGAACGCTGAGGATCAGACGTGGTCCCAGCACACACATCTGGATCCCCACGATAACGTTGAGAATGCCGCTATACACAGTAACTCCCAAAGCAGATGAGTACTGTAGACATGATCAGGACTGGTCAGATGCAGATGCCAGTCAAAGGTCAGCGCACCGTGATATACGGAGACAGTGAACCAAGAGTAAAGCAAGCCATGACAACAAAGCTAGCACATGCGGAACTTCAGCGAAGCAAGATAACAAGATACAAATCACTGAACTTACGCTAGAAAGTACAACGTGTGACTTTGTATTAACACCGTGAAACAGTCCCCGATAGTCGATCCGCCCTGTGATTGTCGCAGTTCACGAATATGTTTGATAACAATCCAGACTGCAAGAAAAAATGCGAGGATCTCCCATATAGCTGTGGGTATGATCATGGCCTCAGTCAGAGCTAGCGCGGCTGTGTTAATGTCGTAAAAACAGATATGGTATCCATACATCACGGCTTCCCCTGATATTTATTTGTCCATGAGTGCCGTGTGCTCACAGCTTTCATCAATAATTGAAGCTTACCCCCTAAAAAACCCAGATTTTCAATTACTGTCATAACTCCGGTGGCGATCGTGAAAATTAGCAAGAGTACAGCGAGAAATATGAGCATCTTTTTGGATCGCCCATACATGGCATGTATCCGAATCATCATGATGACTTTGCATGATATTTCAGTCAAGTCAGTATCAGTACGGTATGGCAGGTGAGCTCACCGCCCAGCATGGCATTAATGACAACAGGCACCCATGTCACTATGAAATAAAAAATATCGCCTAAAAAAACCCAGTGTCAGATGTGCATTGATGGATTCAATGCTTCAAATGAACTTACATCTGCTGCAATTATGTCTAACCATAAAAGCTGTCACACTAGAAAAAAAGCCGAGCTTCGCCGGCAGCAACCTGGTTCTACAAGTTAATTGGTAGTTTCACTACATCGTTGCCAACTCGACATATGCAACGGTCAGCACGGGTCCCGGTTTTCGTAGAGTCCAGCAGCATAATAATATCGTATGCAGATTGTCAGACATGGCCGCCTGCGCTAGACGATCGTCGAGGACAGCGACCATAAGTTTGATGTCCCGAGTTTCGCTGAAGGTGGCTCTACCACTCACTACATGGGATCCATACAACAAAGGATGTTCCTCCCCCGTGGATATCGTACGGAAGGATATTATTAGTACTTGAGACCGCGTTGGACGCAGGATCGACATGGCGTAGTGGAGATAACATTTTGGTGGACAACCGAGTTGAAGTCGAGCAAGATCGTAAAGCAAAACACATCCGTTGTAATGGGCCTGAAGGTATTCCACGTATTTGCCTCTTGTCTGAGAATACGGAAGCAATCTGCAAAAGACAGTAAGCGATCGCGGATGTACCTCGATCAACATTTAAGCACCGAGTGTGATGATGTACTGGAGCTCAGTGGAGGATCTGATCGGGGGGTACAAGTCTATGACGGTGAGTTGGTCCCAAAACTAGAAGGGTAAGGATGAATAGATTACTCACCAATGCGCAGCATATGATTAAAAAAATTCGACTCTGGCATATCATCAAAGGTAGCCCTTGCGAATCGAGAGGGTGCTTTCTATGACAAACAAAACTTTCCATGTCCACGATCGAGGACGGATAGTTGTCATCATCTGACGGGCGACGTACTATCACAAGTGGGGTAGGAGGAGGTGTAGGAGCGACCGATAGCATGAATACTGTCACGGTAGAGAGCGCCATGAGCCTAAAGACAATGAGAATGTTGCAATCACTAAAAGCTTGACGACTCGCCTGTTGTTTATCATGCAGATTTTCTGCGCAACTCAACGATGAGTTGAAAACATCCTTGATGAATTTACGGAGCACGGTAAAGTGATAAATTGATAAAATTTGGATCTTGACAGCTGGGCTCATTGGTGTTTGAGTGACGGCGGTTGTGAAAATCGTTGAGAAGGATTGATTCGGGAGGCAATCGTGCACGGAAGATACAAAATCAGATGAGAAGTTCAAACATGACCACATCTCTTCGGGGCACAGCCACATCCAAATTAGGAAATCATCAATGTTATTCAAAACTATCATGAAGGAACGACTTGTGGAGGGAGCTCTGGATAATCAGTATTCCAGTGAGAGAGTGGGAGGCAAGTAGTGCGAAAACAGGCATCATTATAATATGCCAATATATGTCCGAATCAAAAACGTCTAAGAAATGCCGACAACGACACCTAAATGAACAGGAGCGTTCTGTCATTATGCAAGCAATCAAAGTCTAAAACTCAAGTCGCAGCTTCTTCTTCGTCGGCGGCTTGTTGTGCAACATGGGCAGTAGGATCACCCTTGTTCAGCCAGATACCTGGGTGAATGAAGTTGAGGGTGTAGATAGCGATAGTGACCATGGCACCGTCCAGCCAATCTATCGACAATAGAGTGTTAGAAACGGATTCCTAGCGAGAATGATGACGACATACCGAAGTAGCGCTCAGTCGTAATCACTGGCCCGAACCACCCACCGGCGAGCTCCACAGTACGGTAAATAGATCTAAAAACAAATTAAACACGTCTGCTGATAATAAGATGTGTTGAACGCTAACCGAATGAAGATGCAGAGGACGCATAATGCCATGCCACAGATCATAACTCGCAAGTTCTTGCTCACAGAATGTTGAGCTTTCTCCGAAATGCGGGACTCGTCAGCGTAGCGGAAGGGTGCATTGTATTTCAAACGCAAGAAAAACTCGGCCGCCAAAGCGACGTAGACCACTATGGCAACTAAAGAGGAGGAAAAGAACGTCAGTAAGAGAAGTGAGAGACACTCAATTACGCACAAAGCTGGGCAGCGATTCCTCCTAGCATAATATTCGCGCCCTATCTCCATGAAGTGAATGATACACCATATAACGGGTAATGTGCATACCATCGTAGCACTTGACTCCTGACTAACGGCGCGCGCAGCGGATGCGCCTCCAACAGCTTGTACGATCAAGCAAACGACATCCTAAGAGTCGGGAAGATAAGAAACATGCACACTAACTGAATGTATGGTACTAACGAATGAGCAGAACAGGATGGTATCTACGCTAAAATCAGTAACTCAAAGCTAGTGCATAAGAGAACCACTCACAAATTTTGGGGGTTAGACGGCTGAACTGAGGTCCGACTTGATGTATTATCTTGCCAAGGATGATAAAGTTGGCCGCGACTAGCGGGGTAGGTGCTATGATAGTGCCGACGAGCCTGCATTAAAAACGCTTGAGTGGATATGCGAATGACTCTTGTTGGATGAACACTCACTGCATCTCATAAGGCGTCAAAAGCCTGGGGCTCCGGCTCGACCATAACCTAGCACTCCATCCGAGTATTTCCAGGACACCCGCAAAGGTCGCTGTGGGAAGCATCCACCATAGTTTATACTTGAGTGCCTGGCCCAAGTGAAGGACTGAAGATGTCAATCATGATCATGCGCCGTCAACAGTCAAAATCATACCAGTTGAAATGCTATACAGCACCAAGAACTAAGGGAAAATGTGAAATGGACGTGTGACGCTCAAACAACGTAACTTACAAGGATACAGATCCATTCCGTAGGTATATAATTGTACGGGCCAACGCCAACTTGTTCTGTTTACCACACGCTTCTTCATCTAGGTCACGAAAACAGATGAGTAGCACTCACGAGTCGTTCCAGTAGCGAACACAGAGGCGAGAGTCATTGTGACAGAATAATTCGCCTGCAGTGAGTACTTGGGTATTGAACGTGAACGAGTGAAGGTCGAATTATTAGTGGGAGTGGTTTATACACGCAAAGCAAGCATTTCTAGTTGACCTGTGCCGCGGCAGCCTAGCTCGTTCCTCGGATCCGGCAGCGTCGGTAATGAAACGGACGTGACCGAGGCCGCTTCGCTTCTGATAAGCTAGAATGTTTCGGGTATCCCCATAATTGCTATGCGCAGCTTGATCATCTTTTCCGGGGAGCTCATGGCAGTGTTCCTTGACCAATACTCCTTGTTAGGCAAGCCAAAGGAGGCCTAAGGCCCTGGTTTTAGTAAGTTAATTGTTGCCGCCTCAATCCTGCGATAATATTCTTACCTGCGATGATACCCAGTGATAACCAAGAAGTGCGCGATACCAACTTGAAGGATCCGAAGTCCGGTGTCGTTGCGTACTGGGCAGAACAGGACGAGAGTAGTACCGCAGCGTACGGACGACGCAACGCGGTCGATCGATCTCCGATGCTTAATTTGGAAATTGGAAAATTTTAAAAGTTCCCCACACACAGGCACTGCACAACTCGTCGTGTCAAGTCGTCGACTATGCTGCTCGAACAAAACACCGAGCTAGGACTCTATCGTAGCGGCGCCTGTACAGTCCCCGGCTCCGATCCTGACTAGCTTGCTTTAAGTTATATCACTACGGAAGGCTACGTACTGAAGCTCGATAGTCCTAGCGTGGGCTCAATTGTCCACACAGTTCTAGCTATATGAAGAGTGCGTGCATGCACAACATAATTTATATTTCGTTTACTGAGTCGATTGATATACACCCGGACTAGTTCTTGTGGCGAGAAGGTTGAAGCCATTGAGCAAACTCACCATGCGATGTGGCGGCCATCAGGGAAGGGCACCACACAAGAAACAACACCCGAACTCGGTGGATTGCGAAGTGGTGTGCAATTTCGACCGAGAAACCGGACATCCCAAACATCAACTGTTCCATTTCGACGCCCATCGTGAATATGCGACCCGTCCGTGGACCAACAAGCCTGGGAGTGAGTATATGCAAATATGTACAGAAACACACCTCTATCGACTGTATTGTTTTATTCACACCCATCAGTGTATAGGAAAACCCTCTCCCGCTAACGTGGCTGTCGGGGATGATGCTACTTTGTCAAGGAACTATGGTTTCTGTGCAATGTAAGTCTCTCAAATGTGGGACCTCAGGTTCGACTACCAATTGGGGACTAGGCGGCATACAGGGAAATTTCACATCATCGTCCATCCAATTACCTCGGTGACATCAATATGCAACAAAGGCACAAACTTTGGTCCAGGAAGGAGGGAAGCGAGAATGGAAACGACAACGCACCTCGACACGAGACTCTGCCTGTGTACTGTCGAACCACGATTTTTCCACGACTCTGCAGAAAATCACATCAGCAATCGCACAAATATAGCTCTACCATCAATCTGTTTAAAGGCTCTGAGGGTAGCTTTTATCGTTGAAGGTGCTTCCTTGACGTAAGAATTCCCTCACGAGTAACCAATCTTGCGAACTGAGCCCACCCAAGCCCCGTACGTCACCACATTTGAAAACCGAGTTCCATCACAAATCGATGTTCAAACATTCCTCCTTGACATCATTCTACAACGCTTGCTGTGATAAATGGAGATTGTGATTCAAGACACGGCCACTGTCCAGCCTGATCACTATAAAAGCGCTGGATGGCGGTATGACTGCACGAACACCACACGTCCCATCCCGATATGACCTTCATCGTCTCAAATGATCCCGCTTGGTGGCCAGTCATGAGCACCGCTCGCATGGCTAACTATTTTTTAGGTTCGTAGAGAGCAAGTGGGATAACGATGTTGATGATTCACTATTTTTGACTATGTTTTCACAGTTGCATCCGCTGTTATATTGGGATACGATTGGGGTGAGCGAGATAATAATTTCTGAGGGGATCGTTGATATGTATTCGGTATTCAAAGCATTAACATTCGCACAAGAGGTAGGTTGATATCATGACCTCTAACAGTACGAACTGATCTGGGTGAGCAAAATCCTGCATCAGAAGCAAACAGGATAATGCGGTTGAATTGGGCAGACGCAACGCTGGTCCTTCATGACCGTTCTTTATCTTTGTGTACGTTATATTGTGAGCGCAGTTGACATCTTGTGCTGACTTCAACATATCCTAGGTCCGCTACATTGGAATATTCTATTCTTTGTATGTTTGCAAGGCTCGCAAGTTGACACTACACCGCACTACAGTACTAATCAACCATATCTCACAATCAGCAGCTACCAACTATGTACGTATCCCTAAATACACTGCGTTCGTTTATTCTGACTGGCAGCATGCAGTGGATCTCTCAGTCCCGATGACAGACTTAGTGGGTATTCGGCACCGATGCCTGGCATTCCCATTCCCATTCAAATACTAACTGCCCTACACAGGGGTAAGTGACAATCTCGGACAGCTTTATGGTTCAACACGACTGCAACAGCTGTAAGTTTATTTGAAGCATCGAGCCCATTGATGCGCATCTGACACTGGATTTTTCAGGCAATATCTTTCATTTCATATTGAAATGCACACCTATCGTCATCAACGCCATGCTGGGCGGTGAGCTCACCTGCCGTACCGTACCGTATTGATACTGACTTGACTGATATATCATGCAAGTAATCATGATGACCCGGATACACGCCATGTATGGGCGATCCAAGAAGATGCTCATCTTTCTCGCTGTACTCTTGCTGGTATCCACGATTGCCACCGGGGTTATGACGATAATCGGAAACTTGGGTTTTTCAGGGGGTAAGTTTCAATTATTGATGAAAGCCTTGAGCACACGAGACTCATGGACAAATACCAGGGGAGGCCGTGCTCTCTGGTTACTATAATTGTGGTTATGATCTTGATCCAAACGCGGTAGATCTGAATCAGGACATAATCATACCCACCGCTATATGGGAGATTCTCGCCTTTCTTCTTGCAGTCTGGATTGTTATAAAACACCTCCGTGAATTGCGACAATCACAGAGTGGATCGATCATTGGGGACTGCTTCACGGTGTTAATGCGAAGTCACGCGTTGTACTTTCTAGCGTGAGCTCAGTGATTTGGATGTTGCTATCTTGTTTCGTTGAAGTTCCACATGTGCTAGCTTTGCTGTCGTGGCTTGCTTCAATCTTAGTTCACTGTCTCCAAATCTCGTGGTGCGCTGACCTGTGACTGGCATCTGCATCTGACCAGCCCTGATCATCTCTACAGTACTCAACTGCTTTGGGAGCTGCTGTTTATGACGGCATTTCCGACATTGCACAGGGGTTCCAGATGTTTGTGCTGGGACCACGTCTGATCCTCGGCGTTCGTGAATATAACGCCAAGCTCGTGGCCAGGTCCGACGGGGGAACACACATGACGTCCATTGCTTTCCAGGCTGGTGGAGATGCATTGATTAGCGAAGATGTGTAGCACTGGAAAACACCCAGGTGATCAACCCCAGGTACTAGGCAGGGAGTATGTATATATTTGATTTGCGTTTCGTTTTGGTATTTAAGGATAGGTGATTTAGAGGATATAGTAGGAAATTCGTCCCAGTATTCATTTGGTGTTCTGGAAGATAAAATTACGTCTGGGCAATGTTATGCTACATCACTACTGGAACCGTATGTCAACCTATGCGTGCACGGAGCTTACCGACGTCTCGCAATCATTGAATGAATGATGGTTAATTGCGAACTTGTGTTTGCTACCTTCTGCTTTTCTACCGACATACAATGAATTAAATGTGTGGGCTTCGTGAGGCGTGAGTTGTGACCGTAAACGGATGCTGGTTGGGAAACGCCGGGATAGTATCAGCGTCGTCTGAAGTAATAAGAACACTAAAAACACACCTCGACAGGAATACTCTTCCCCGTGTTTTTCAGCCTCAGCCCTTGGACGCGCCCAGCCTCTTCACTTCTGCATGTTCGCCGAGTGTGGCTAGGCACACTGCTTAGCCATATGTATGTGTCGCTTTCGACCACTGGATGTACTGGGTTCCATGAGGTGAAGCGGAGGTACACCGACACAAAACAAGGCACACGAGACGAAGAGGTACACCAAGATGACAGTCAGAGATCGATACACGGAAGTAAAAAAAGAGGAATATGAAGACGAAAGAGGGAAAGATAAACTCACTGTAGCCTCGCCCCCAAGTTTCCCCCACAACGATCTACTTTCTGCGACGCTGCAGAACACCAACATCAGTATCGTGCATATATTCAGATCTACACCTGCCCTGTATCACCCTGCACCCCTCCCTCCCCGTAGAACATTACAAGAACCCAAACACCAAACCCAGCAACCAGTGAAACACACACAGAACAGAAACCCACCTCCAAAGCCCCAAACAGGCCAACCGCACTCTCCCATCACGAAGATTGGCGTAAATTCCTGTACTGCGTCTGAGTTTGTGCAGCGCGTGCGTAGTAGGCGAGGGTTTTTGAGGATTGGAAACGGATGAGGGCGAGACGGCCTGCGCTGAACAGGAAGAAGACGCCTGTTTTTGGTATTGGTGGAGGAAGCGAGTGAAGCAGCGAAATAACACAAAAGACACACGCACCATTTAGATACCTCCTCAAATTCTACTCCAACACTCTCACAACCTTACGCACATCGACGCCTTCAAACATAAATGCAGAGAGACCAAGGTGGAAGATGCATCGATGAGTAGTGACATATTACAGATCGCACGTCAGACACCTTCTGTGTCTGTTAAATCCATGTTAACAATGTAGACTTTGCACAGGCATTATGAGCTCTATTTGAAAAACGAATGCCGGTAGAAGAACGATAATACAAAATACGACTGCTCACCCCTCTCGACCACCCACCCATTTGTACCCCACTACCCCAGCCCACTCCAACAACTCTTCCCCAAACTTCCTATCACCCTTATACCCCCAAAGCTTCACCAGCGCAAGGATTTTTCCAGGCATCCATGAGGTGGGACATGGTGAGGCCTAGATATACGTCGAAGTGGAAAGGGATGGTGCATGGATGGTGGGATGATGGGGGCGGGAACGTGAGTTCATGTGTACATGCGAGTCTGGGGAAAGGAGAAGGGGGGGGGGGGATGTGGCGGAGCTTGCAAAGTTTGCAGTGCTTCAAGTTGACTGTGGCTGCGTTTCTTTGATATCTGCGCCCCCTCATGATGTGGAATTGGAATTGGGATAGCAACTAGCAGCGCTAGCTCTGGATGTGCAATATGAACTGGCAGCGACCGAGGCTGCTTCGGATCAGTGAGAATGCATTAGCTATAGGGAGCATAGTCTCCTCCAATTGCGGTGCGCAGCTTGATCATCTTATCTGGGGAGCTGCTCCAGTTCTTCTATAACCAACGCTCCTTGTTGGGTAAAACCATAAGCCTGAGGCACTGAATAGCTCGAAATCTTTTGTACGTATCCTGCAATAATATTATGACCTGCTATGATACCCTGGGAAGACCAAGAGATGTACAATACCAAGGATCTGAAGTCCAGATACTGATACTATCTCTGGCCCGGTGTTGCAAAACTTTTGACCCGTTTTTTATAACACAACAACTACACAACATTAAAATAAGGCAAAAACACGAGCAGGTAGGATTCAGTACATACTGTAAGGCTATGCAAAAAAAATAGAGAAATATGTCAAGGCTACGTTGCCAGAGAGAAGCCGGTGCGAAACAGTGTTTGAGCACAGAGTTGCAAAAATTCTCACCCGCAAAGAAGTCGTCGCGTCACACCATGTCACACCGCCGCTTTTACTCTCCGATGCCGTTAAGCACAATTTAGCGAAAATGGGTCCCGAATTGTGCAAGTATTGGCCGAGTTGCCGAGCAGCGATTTATGACTCCGAACACAATCTCACACCTCCTGTCACGTCTTGCATCTCAATGGTACAACATTTGTGTCTCTCAACACCACTCAATTATCATGTCGGAAAAAATTATAGTGACACTAGAAGGCAATGGGAAACCACTAGTAAAATTCCTGAATTTTTTTAGCGCATGTGGTAGCTTCCCCGGGATGGATTGGCGTGGAAAGTGCACATTCTGAGCAGTGTTTCGCTGCCGCAAGCACTTCTCGTCCATTTTTTGTAGAATAAAAAATACAAACAGTAAGCTATGGATCATTCATCCTCTAGAATCATTGTGCTAAGGAAATGAGTGAAATATGAGTGTGCTAGCATCGCGATTTGCAACTCCGGGCCATTTTGCAACACCGGGCCAGAGATAGTATGTTGAATCGTCCTGGGCGGAGCACTCAGCGGAACACGCATGCGCATTTAATTTGCATTTGATCAAACGCCATGTCAATTAGAGCGCCCGGCGCCGAGGCTGGATTTGGCAATTCTTTTTTTCGAATCTCTTTCATGATGCTCTCAACTTCTCAAGTGAACCTCGTCCGCCTAATTACCTCAGAGAGTCACCAATAGGCAACTAAGGAACATCTAGGACCGAAAGAGGCGACAACAGAAACAAAACCACCGAATCATGAGTTTTCCGCGACTGCAGAAAATCAGCATCAGCAATCACGCGAATACCCAGCTCCACCGTGATCAATCTATTCGGAAGCTCTGCGCATCTGCCACGCATAGCCTCGACGGAAGCATTCCCCAAGTAACCTTGATACTTAGCCCACCCAGTACATAACCACCGCGGCAGGTCACCACATTATGATCAGATGATGTCTTGGAAAGATCATGGCCACGCCGAGGTAGATATTAACTCAGGGTGTTCCTACCAGTCTGTCTCTCCATCGTCTGATGTTGCAAAGGTCACTCCAACCCTTACACATCCACCGTTATGATGGTCCGTTCTCTGTCACTATACGGCTCAGATATGATGAAGTCCTGCAGTTGGTCTATGGCTAATGTTCCTGGTTACTGATGGAACCGATGCAGAATCCCCCAAAGAGCAAATTTCATCACGAACAGATTTTTTCGGTGTTCAAATATTCCGCGGATTGCAGACGTAAGTTACATCGAACTTGAGTTCTTCGAACGACGGCTTCTCACTACTATTCCTTTTCTACTTTCTGTGATCAATGAAGATTGTGATTCGAGACACTGCCACTGCCCAGCCTGATCACTATAAAAAGCGCTGGATGATGGTAGGTCTGCACGAACTCCATACGCCCCATCCTGATATGGCATTCATCGTCTCAAATGATCCTGCTTGGTGGCCATTCCTCAGTGGTATTCATTTTGGTAGCTATTTTCCAGGTTCGTATAGAGCAGGAGGCATGACGATGTTGACGTCTCACTATCATTGACTATGGTTTCACAGTTGCATCTTTCGCTGTGGTGGCGTACGATTGGGGTGAGCGAGATATTACTTTATGAGGGGATCAGTGATATATAAGTATACGGTACTTGAGCATTAACATTCGCACAGGAGGTAAGTCAATGTCATGACCTGCGTAGCAATCTCACATCTCACTAAGAATGCTCTAACAGTTCGAACTCATCTGGGTGAGCAGAGTCCCATATCAGAAGCAAACAGGACAATGCGGCTGACTCGGGGCAGAGGCGACGCTGGTCCTTCATGACCGTTCTTTATATTTGTGTACGTTATCGTTATTTCATGAGCACAATTGCCACTGACTTCAACATGTGCTAGATCCGCTACATTGGAATACTGTTTTCTCTGTATGTTAGCAAGGCTAACACGTTGACACCGCACCGCACTGATAAACTATATTAATCAGCGCCTACGTACTATGTATGTATCCCCAAATACACTATTCGTTGATTCTGACTGGCAGTATGTAGTCAGCACCCCAGTCCCGATGACAGATATAGTGGGTATTCGGCACCAACGCCTGACATTCCCATTCCCATTCAACCACTAACTGCATTTCTACACAGGGGTGAGTGACAATCTCTGTCAGCCTGATGGTTCAACATGACCGCAACAGCTGTAAGTTCATTCAAAGCATTAAGTCCATCACTGCCTGACACTGGGTTTTTCAGGCAACATCAGTTATTTCATATGGATATTCGCGCCTGTTGTCGCTAATGCCATCCTGGGCGGTGAGCTCACTTGCCGCACCTTACTGATACTGACTTGACTGAAATATCACTCAAGCCATCATGATGACTCGGATACACGCCATGTATGGGCGATCCAGCAAGATGCTTATCTTTCTTGCTGCACTCTTGCTGGTTTCCACAATTTCCGCTGGAGTTGTGGCGATAATTGGAAACCTGGGTTATTCAGGGGGTAAGCTTTCGTTATTGATGACAGACTTGAGTACACGGGACTCATGGAAAAATACCAGGGGAGGCCGTATTGTCTGGTTACCATGCCTGTCTTTACAGTCTTGACGCCAATGGATTAGATCTGAGTTATTTCATGATCATACCCACCGCAATATGGGAGATCCTCGCCTTTTTTCTTGCAGTCCGGATTGCTATAAAACGCCTCCGTGAACTGCGACAATCGCAGAGTGGATCTACCATTGGAGACTATTTCACGGTGCTAATGCAAAGTCATATGTTGTACTTTCTAGCGTGAGCTCGGTGATTTGTATGTTGTTATCTTGTTTCGCTGAAGCTCCGCATATGCTAGCTTTGTTGTCGCGGCTTGTTTTTATCTTGGAAAACTGTCTCCAAATATCACGGTGCGTTGACCTGCGACTGGCATCTCCATCTGACCACTCCTCATTACGTCTACAGTACTCAACTGATTTCGGAGGTGATGTGTATCATGGCATTATCGGGATTGCCCAGGAGTTCCAGATGTGTATACTGGGACCACGTCTGATCCTCAGCGTTCGTGAATATAACGCCAAGCCCGTAGCCAGCTCCGACCCGGGAACACACATGACGTCGATTGCTTTCCAGGCTGGTGGAGGTGTGTCGACTGACGGAGTAGCATTGGAAACCATCTAAGTGATCAACCCCGGATAGTGGGCAGGGGACATGTATATATTTGATTTGAGTTTTGTAGTGGTGTTTAAGGATAGGTGATTTGAAGGATATATGTAGGAACTTCGTCCTCGTATTTATTTTGTGTTCTGGAGGATAAAATTATGTCTGGGCAATGTCATGTTACAACTGGCGGAGATGTGTAACACTGTAAGCCATCCAAGTAATCAACCCCGGGTACTGAGCACGGAGTGTGTATATATTTGATTTGAGTTTCGTGGTGGTATTTAAGGATAGGTGATTTGGGGGATATGTGTAGGAGCTTCGTCCCCGTATTCATTTCGTGTTCTGGAGGATAAAATTATGTCTGGGCAATGTCATGTTACAATATTACTACTGGAACTACTTACCTACCCATGCATGCACGGAGCCTACCGACGTCTTGCAATGATTCAACGAATATGGGCTTGTGTTTCTGCTTCTCTGACATATGATGGATTCAATGTGTGGGCTTCGCGAGGCGCGAGTTGTGACCGTAGATTGATACTGGCTGGGAAGCATTGGGATAGTATCAGCATCGTCCGAAGTCATCAGAACACGAAAAACTCACCTCGACAAGAATATATATTCACAGCACAAACGCGAGAAATACGGTGCTAGGATATTTTCTCACATTTTCAGATTTCCTCACATTTTGGTGACATGTTAACGACTTCAAAATACCAGCCTGAATATTCTTAGATACTTTTGAAATAAACCATCATTTCACGCTGGTAAATAATCACGTTGTAAAACACATGACGTCGGGACGCCGACACGCGCACAAATTTGTCTAAGTCCCGCGCTGTACTTTTCGAGCACGTCCCAGTCGTCCTCGAGTATAACTGACCATGTCGACAGGACTTCGCTTCAAGTGCAACTGTGCACGCTGCTCGCAGCATCCTGACGGATTCACGTACCAGACACAGCAGGTTGTTGCGAAACATACCAAGAAGTGGCCCCCTGTCGCGCAACCATTGGCAATCCGGGATCCTACAACCAATTTGTCCAGGCCATCTGAGGGTACCGGCATCAACCAAGAGAGACCGCAGGGCCGATTGCCAACGGTCGAAGAAAATGAGTATGACTTTAACTTTATAGATGACAACATACCTGGGCCTGCAGGCGAGCCGTACGATCATCCAGATGATCCAGTTCCTATCCCGCGTCCAAGAAGACACCAAATACCTGGCAACCAGCTGCTTCAAGACTTCAATTTCCGTCCAGTGGCATGGCCTGATGTGCGAGTGCCCGGCAGTGATCAAGATCAGGAGGATCGGCCGTCCCTTGTTCCACGAGCCTTCCAAGAACGTCCGGGTGTCCGCCTTGCCTATCTCAACACAGTCATTGGTAATGTCTTCGGAAAGCAGAGCATACAAGCTGCAACGGACGCTCTCAACAATCAGCTAAATTGTATGCTACTCGAAGGTGTACTACCCGAGCATCCGCGTCCCGTCCGCCATCTCCTCAGCGCGAAGCGTCGACTTGGCATTGATGCTGACCAGTGGATCACCCAATACGCGATATGCCCCGAGTGCTGGAAGCACTTTACTCCTGCTCAGGTCAAGGAGCTTCCATCTCCCGAGTGTACTGTGCCAGACTGCGAAGGAGTACTATACGACGAACGTACTGACGCGAAAGGCAAGCGTGTCCGAACCTCCAAAAAGATCATGCCGCATGTATCTCTCATCGGAAGCCTTCGCCGAATGTTCATGCGACCTGGTTTCGCAAAATCAGTTCGAGACAGCCGACAAGATCGTCCAGGACAAAACGAAGACGAAGACTATGTCATGACTGATATGCACGACGGCATGTTATGGCATGAACTCGAGACAAATACTGTCCGCGAGATAGGTGAATTAGGTACCGTCCGCGACCGCCCTCAAGATAACCAACCAGCAACAACGAAGCTTACCGAACATCGATATGGCCTGCATTTGACCTTGAATATTGACTGGTAAGTTTAAACATTGTACTTGCACTCGCTGAACACTTAATTTGACATAATCGTGATGTAGGATGGGAATACTCGAAAATCGGCCCCACTCTAGCGGCCCTATCTACTACGCTATCAACGACCTCCCACGAGATCAACGATTCTTACAAGTCAACGTCATATGCGCAGCAATTATGCCGGGTCCAAAAGAGCCAAACATAGTTCAAATCAACCATTGTTTGGAGCCGTCTACTCGGGAGCTGATGGAACTCAAGAATGGTGCGAAGTATTAAATGCTAATTGTATGCTCACTGTTTGAACTTATCTAGGGGTCAAAATGGATGTTTACGGAGAAGAAGAACTTGCAGATGTATTCGCAGATAATGAAGCCCTCGCTTGCGATATGCCTGCCTCGCATAAATGTAATGGAACAGCTGGACACAGCCACGACTTCCATCCATGTGCGTTTTGCGACATCGACATCGTCAAAATCAATACTCCCGAAGGCTACAACAATTGTAAGTGAACTTTCACACACACGATCCCCATTGACTTGGTGCGTAGCGTGGACCGCCAAAGATGATCATCACATGCTTCGTCAGAGCTTCTACTCTAAGGATGCTACTCCCACTCGCCAAGAAGCGATCTTACGAGACCACGGAGTTAGATTTAGCATTCTCAATGTCATTCCAGGCTGGTTACCATCGAGAAAGTCAGCTCTTGACTTTATGCACTGTATCTTCCTTGGTACGTGTCTATTTCTTCATTCTGACATGCTTACATCTCAATTGATCAAGGAATCATTTCGCACCTATTTATGCGCGTGTTGTTTGGTGGATATATGCTCTCGGGCATGGGTGGTGTCAATTCTCCGAAGCGACGCTTTGAAGACATAATTAATGCTGTAAGATGGCCTAGCCACGTCACTCGACTGCCGAAAAACGCAAGTGTTTGCCTTGATAACCGACTTAGTACTTATCTTTGTCCAACATCAGCTGGGTGAAAACCAATCCCTCAAGAAGGCTGATGAGTGGCGTCGTCTTCTAACGATCACCCCGGTCATTCTGTGGTGGTCTTGGAGGGACGCTAATGACGAAATACCGGACACCGAGCCTCCTCTTCCACCCAATACTGTAGCCCCGGATTTCTCCCGTAACCGCCGCTCGCTGTATAAGGCCATTCTATTCCTGTGCACTGGTGTCCGAATTCTCGCATCCCGCACGATCTCTATGGCCCAGGCTCGCACTGGTCAGAGCTTTCTAGCCCATTACTGCTTGGAATGTCTGCAGCTTCGCATCCCACTCACCATCAACCATCAAGCTTCGATGCATACAGCTGATATGATAAAGAAGTTTGGTCCTGTATACGCCTGGTGGCTCTTTGCATTCGAGCGGTTCAATGGGATGCTGGAACGTGTTCACCATAACGGTCATGATGGAGGACGGATCGAGTTGACCCTCTTACGGAACTGGGTCCAAACTCATCTCATTTACGAGTATCTTCTTGCTCTTCCCGCTGACACTCATTCTTTCGAACGGGACCAAATTAACCGCATCATCAAGGTACAAGCTCAAGACCGTGGAAGTATGATGACGCAGATAGCAGTTTATCAGAGCGAAGCTGCCGAAGGTATGTGTTTATTTTTCGCACCAATCTATCAACTGATGCTCGTTTTCCATCAGACAATGTTAGGTTACCACTCCGTACTGCAAAATTGATCAATCTCCGTACATACGGCTCGCCTCAAGGAATATTCTACCCCATTCTTCTCCAGTACTGTCGTTCTCTATGGCCCGACCTTCACCTGGTTGGTGATTTATCGTGCGACGATGGCATCCCCTTCTATGCGAACAAGGTAGCTCGTGCACTCACATACATTCGCAAAGACGGCATTCGTTACGGCTGCACCATGAATCGGCGCACGCACGCTGACTCATTTGCGTTCATATCGCAAGGTAGAACGCGTGTCCCTGCGCAAATCACGGCATTATTCGTGGTTGGTGTTCTTGATGTCGTCCCTCATGTTTGTGCGGTGGTGCGGAGATTAGTTTCTGATGATAACATTCCTGCAATGCCATGGGACCTCAAGTAAAGTATTTCTGTTAGCAGATACCAACACTCATCTCTTTTCAGCGCATCTACACTTGGTATTCATGTCTCCTACACTGAACTGGGCCCTCAGGAAGTGATTCCGGTCTCATGGATCGAGTGCCCACTGGCACTGATTCCAGTGTACTCAAACATCATCAAAAAGGATCTATGGATTACCATCTCGTTTGACCATGTAAGTGTACAAATAACTCTCGTGTAACAGTCTCAAAAAAGTTTACAGGCCGGGAACGAACCTGAAGACTATTTAGAAGATGAAGATGGAGATTAGATGAGGTGCGCACCTTTCTAGTCACTGAATTCATCATCTGACTCTGCAGCAGGAGGCAGTTCACGAGCTTTGCTAGTACTCGCTACTGGCTGTGCTGGAGCGGGCATACTCTCTCGTCCCTTCCCTTTGTCGCTCATCACCTTTGATTTTCCTTTACCTTTTTTTGTCCCAGTTTCCTTCTTCTTCGCCTCCATCTCCTCAATTTTCACACGCTTCTTCGACGCAATCAGTCTCTTCTGTTCCTTGACTCGCTTCTGGCCCGCCATCATCTCCTCAGGATCCTTCGGATCTCCCCATGCGCGCCCATTATCCAGGATATAACTAGGTGAGTCGTACTTCTTGTTTTCTTCTTGTGCGAGCCACTCTGCTGATATCATCCATCGGCGCGCTCGATTTTCGATTTTCTTGGCGGCCAAGATAGGAAGCTCTTTCGGATCGCCTTTAACACGAACGGTGAAGCGAGGAGGTGGGTTTGGGTCTATCGCTTCATCCACTGCAGCCAAGAATTTCACCATCTTGAATTTGTTTGGGCGTGAGTGTCAATTTTGCTGGGTGTTATTGGACTTACAATATCACTCCGATATGTTCCAGCATGGGAAACGAAACGTCCGGTCTTCTGTCCCTGCGCATCGACCTCGTCTTCATCTTGGGACATCAACGATTCCGTAAGTGCTGTGCGATACTTCTCATCTCCAAACTCTGACCCTTCGGGCAGGTTCTCAAATTTTCGGATACGAACTTCAAGTTTCTATAGTATACAGGTCAGTTATGATATTTATAATATCAATATGATGACTCACGCCTCTTGCACGACTCTGTAATTTAGACCGTGAAGGTTTTGCGACTGTTACGGCCGACTCAGACACGGGAGCGTTGTTGACTGTACCTGCCATTGCAGTCGTGTTCACACCGGTATGGCTGCGCTTTTTTTTCTGTAATTCTTGATATTTCTTGACGACGCGTTCATGCAGATCCTCTTCACTTATGTCACGGAGAGCGGGACCGCTGCCAGCGCAAACGGTAGCACCATGCTGACGAATGTAAGCAATGACCCGCAGGATATTGGCGTGATTGTCAGAATGCTGATGAGATTCTGTCCAGCGGAACCGCATCAAACGATCGTGGGTGGCAGGATCAATCGGCCAGTTGTCGTCGTCACTCGGGTATGGAGGAAGAACATCAGCAGTGAGCTTGGCGATTCCCATCAGCATCTGAAAAACGATCCGAACAACTGCCTGCAAATGGTGTAGTATACTGGTTAGTACTGCGGTGTTCCCTTTTAATTCTACTGATCTGCGAACCTTTAGACCATTATCTCCAAACGCGAGGGCGCTTTTTTCGATCTTCTCGACATCTCTCTCAAACTCTTCATCACTCTCAGCGCCGGCTGCTTCTCCTCCATCAACGCGACTCTCGATACTTGCGACCATACTGGCAACTTTCTGCTCGAACGACTCCTCCAAGCTCCTTATCTCGGCTTTCATCTCATTCCTCACGGCTTCGACACGCTGAGCACATCTCATCTCCAGTGCGCGGACTTCCTGTGCGTGTTGCAGTTCCTGATTCTCCGCAAGATCTAGTCGACGGTTGATAGTTGCCATCTGGCTTAAGACTTGCGAAACTTTCAACTTTTGAGACCCGCCATTGGTTTCTGTCGAGGCACTTGGACCTACACTCCCAGAAACGCTGGCAGAGAGTCTGGGATCGACGACGGGAAGGACTGAAGATGGGCGCTCGAACTCAGGACAGCGGGAAGGCACTAGTGTCGTGGCTGGAGCAGATACTGGACGACCACCTGGCATTCCTCCAGGACCGCGACCACCTGGGTACATACTATGTGCCTCCACACCATGTGCACCAACCATTCCGCCATATGGATGGCCTGCTGGCACGGCTGGAGGACCGTACGAAAGAGGGGTCGGAAAGTTGAAGTTGTATTCGGGGCTTGACTGCATGGGATGTTGTGGGGGCGTTTGACGTGTCGTTGCTCTCAATCAGCCTGTCCGCCTTATCATCAATGTCTCCTGTATCATTCTTCTATATTATTGAGCTCGCTGCATTGGATCCCGAAGCGCTGTGCATGTTTTCAAGCTATGTCGAAGCGTGATTATAGCCTGCGGTGAATGTATCTATGTAAGGAAATTCTGCGTAAATTGTACGGAAAATGTAAGGCAAACATGTCTTAGATTCCAGGCAAAGTCTGTAACTTCTGGCAAATTGCCCGACGAGAAGATCTAACAGAAAACATCGTGATATTTTCGTGAATTTTCACACTTTACCCACATTTTACCTACATGGTATTTCGTGTGTTTGTGCTGTGATTCTTCCATCAGGGAAACCTTCCCGTCCTAACTTAGATACAAATATACACAATAGCATCTAAGTCAGATAACTTATCACAAGTTAGAGGTAGATGTACATAAACACGATAATGTTCATAGCTTACAAAAAATTATTGCGAGTTTATAGTAATAATTATCCCACGAATTTCAAATTTAATGTTTCAAGACTCTCAACTTTCAAGTAAACCTTGTCCGCCCAATTACCTCAGATCTACAATGGAAACAAAACGATCGAATCATCATCAGCAATCACGCAAATATTCAATTGCAACGTTCAGCGCTCAGCGCTCAGCTCCACCATCAATATATCCAGAAGCTCTGCACATCTGCTACGCATAGCCTCGGTGTGAGCATTCCCTAAGTAACCTTGATACTTAGCTCACCCGCGCCCGGTACATGTGGCACTCATAACCACCGCGGCAGGTCACCGCATTATGATCATGTTTTGGAAAGATCACTCATGGCCACGCCGAAGTAGGCATTAACTTAGACATTCCTACCAGTCTGTCTCTTCATTGTCTGATGCTGTAAATGTCACGCTGACCCTTGCACATCCACCATCATCATGGTCCGTTCTCTGTCACTACACGGCTCAGATACAATGAAGGTCTGCGGTTGGTCTATCTTAATACATAGCTGATGTTTCATAATTACTGAAACTGATGCAGAGCTTCTCACACTACTATCTCCGAAACAGCCTCATCTCTATAAAAGTGCTGGATGGTGGTGGGTCTGCACGAACTCCATACGTCCCATCCCGATATGACCTACATCGTCTCAAATGATCCCTCTTGGTGGTCGGTTATCAGCGGTCTCCGTTTTGCTAGCTATTTTGCAGGTCCGTAAAAGCAAGTGGGATCACGATGTTGACACCTCACTATCATCGACTATGGTTTCGCAGTTGCGTCTACTGTCTCGGTGGTATACGATTGGGGTGAGCGAGATAATGCTTTCCGAGGGAATTACTCAAACATGTATACGGTATTCAAGTATTAACATTCGCACAAGAGGTAGGTTGATCTCATGACCCGCGCAGCCATCTCACGATGCTCTAACAGTTCGAACTCATCTGGGTGAGCAAAGTATTATATCGGAAGCAAACAGGATAATGTGGTTGACTCTGTGCAGAGGCGACGCTGGTCCTTCATGACCATTCTTTATGTTTCTGTACGTTGTGTTATGAGCGCAGTTGATATTTTATGCTAACTTCAACATATGCTAGGTACGCTACATCGGGATACTGTATTCTCTGTACGTTTCCAAAGGTAACAACTTGATACCGCACTGTACTAATATATACCATATGTCACAATCAGCGCGTTCACAATATGTATGTGTCCCCAAATACGCTCTGTTAATTTATTCTAACTGGCAGCATGTAGGGTTGCTCCCATTCCCGATGCCAGATCAAGTGGGTATTCGGCACAGACGCCTGACATTATTATTCCCATTCAACCACTAACTGCATTCCTACACAGACGTGAGTGACAATCTTAAAAGTTTGATGTTTCTACAGCACAATGGCCACGACAGCTGTAAGTCCATTCTAAGCATTGAGTCCATCAGTACACATCTGACACTAGATTGTTCAGGCAACATCCTTTATTTCATAGTGGCATGGGCGCCGATCGTCATCGATGCCGCACTAGGCCGTGAGCTCACCTCCGTACCGTACTGATACTGACTTGACTAAAATATCATACAAGTCATCATCATGACTCGGCTACATGCCATGTATGGGCGATCCAACAAGATGCTCATCTTTCTCGCCGCATTCTTGCTGGTTGCCACGATCGCCGCCGCAGTTGTGACGTTCATGGGAAACTTGGGTTATTCAGGGGGTGAGCTTTAATTATTCATGACAGCTTTGAGCGCACGAGACTCATGGACAACGATCAGGGGAGGCCGTGCTCTCTGGTTACCATGTCTGCGATTGCCATCTTGACACAAACTCATTGGAACTGACTGACGACATGATCATACCCACCGCTATATGGGAAATTTCCGCCTTTTGTCTTGCAGTCCGGATTGTTATAAAACGCTTCCATGAACTGCGACAATCTCAATCACAGAGCAGATCGGCCATCGGGGACTGTCTCACAGTGTTAATACAAAGTCACGCGTTGTACTTTCTAGCGTGAGCTCGGTGGTCCGTATCTTGTTATCTCGTTCTTCTGAAGTTCTGCATATGCTAGCTTCGTTGCCGTGGCTTTCTTCGCTCTTGGCGCATTGTCTCCTTATATCATGGTGCGCTGACCTGCGACTAGCATCTGCATCTGACCAATCCTGATCACGTCTACAGTATACATATACTTTGGGAATAGGTGTTTATGGCGGCTTTTTCACCCTTTTACTGGGACTCCAGATGTGTGTTCTGGGACCACGTCTCATCCTCAGCGTTCGTGAATATGACGCGAAGCTCGTGGCCATGTTTGACGAGGCAACACACATGACACCCATTGCTTTCCAGACTGGTGGAGATGTATTGACTGGCGGAGATGTATTGACTGGCGGAGATGTGTAGCACCGAAAACAATCCCAGCCCAAGTGACCAACACAGGGTACTGGGCACCGTGTATGTGTATATTTTATGTTTTATTGTGGCATTTAAAGATAGGTGATTTAGAGGATACATCCCGGCATTTACTTGGTGTTCCGGAAGATAAAATTATATCTGGGCAATATCATGTTATATTACTGGTAGAACTAGCTGCCTCGCACCATCCTTGTCGCCCGATCGTGCCAGCAGCCTTCCGTGCTCAAAATCTACGAGACAAGCAGATTAGAAAAGTCGACAAATTCTCAACGAACGACAAAGCAAAACTCGCTCACGGGCATGATGCACGACATAAGAGTCCAATTCGATGGCAGGTCCGTACTCAAAGACGGCATGGAATGCACTCCCCGAGTACGCGCGTGCGTCCTGTGGTGAGAAGGAGATTTTCTCGAGCTCAGCACCCTGGTCCTAGATGACGTGCATAAATGAGGGTATTAACAGGTATGTAGAGAATTGTCGGAAGACGAGGTGACGGGCAGGGAGCTTGTTGCTCCTCAGGAAAACGATCCTCAAAATTATCTGCACCTCCTAGAGCGAGAAAAGTCCAAGTGCCCGAACACGCTATTCCCAACGGAAAAAGGAAACACGAAAAGCACAAACGCACTGGATTCACCACAAACTGCCAACACACCCCCTCCACAAACCGTGAAAGACAGACGTCAGCCCAGTACACACTACGTGACTCCACCATCTGATTTCTCAACCCCACTCGCCTTCCCACTGCCCACCCCACCACCACCACCACTCTCACTCCCTTGCGACGAAAGCACCAACCCCAATTCCCCCAAACACCAACAACAACAGGAAACGCCTCTCTCGCAATAACTTCCCTAGGCGCATGGAAGATCGCGTGGAATACGTAGGCGGGCACTAGGGCTTAGAGGAGAATTTTGTCGGATTGGGATAGGTATTTACGGGCTCTGCAGGCGACGAATTTCTGTGTGTTTAGTTAGTGTTGGGTTCCGGGTGGAGATGGAGATGGGTGGACGGATGGAAGGAAGGGACGGGGGAAGCATGCAAGAAGCAAGTAAATTTAAACGAAATACACACCTCGACAGGAAAACTCTTCCCCGCGACTTTCTGCCTCAGCCCTTGGACATACACCGTCAACTTCTTCGCTTCTGCATGCTTGCCGAGCGTAGGTAGGCACGTCGCTTCGACGTATGTATATGTTGCCTTGGACCACTAGGTGCACTGAGATGATAATGAGAGATTGAGGGATGAAGAGTAGAGAGGTCGAGGGATTGTAAGGAAAGAAACCGAGAGATATCGACACACGAAAGAAAAAATGATAAGCGAAAATGAACCAAAAGAAGGAAACAGAAACTCACCATAGCCTTGCCTCCAAGCTTTACCCACCACGATCTGATTTCCGCGACTCTGCGGAAAACCACGCATCAGTATCTTTGAAACACATGCATATACCTAGCAGGTAGTAGTTCTGGGTGAGTAATAGCATATGCTGCGTCGACCGTCTCGATCTATTGACCTAGTTGGTGGTATATGGAGATGGTGGTACGCATGTTGAATCTGAGTGTATGCGATCGTACTAAGATATCAGTGAAAGAAAAAGGGAGAAAGAACGAAGTACGCACACCTCCCTGATGAATGCCAGCCAAGAACCTTCACGCATTGAATAAGACCATATCCAGTCGCAAAGTACAATCTCTGTCTGCAGTGATCTCAGCTTCTGAGGTGGGAGTGAAGAAGACGGTAGTACTTGTCTGGATCGCTTTCGTGCATGCGAGATTGAAGGAATTCGTGGAGGGCCCAATGGAAACCTGAGATGTCGTCGAGGGAGTTTGTAGGGTCGTAGGGATTGCTGACGGATAGGGTTGAGTTGAACGTAGTGGTGTGGGCGAAGAGGGCTTGCTGCGTACGGGCGTCTAGGGTATTTCAGGGACTGGTGCAGGGGGCGTCCCTTCATTGGACGATGATGAAGCCACGACTGGGAGGTTGAGAGGTGATGCAAATTACCGAACTTGAGAATGCCATTCACGCGAATGCCGTTGTCGAGGCCCTTGGCGCGGATATGCACGCTTGGGTTGCTGTTCCGTTATGCATTGCTTGTGCACCTCTCAATCTTCTGGTAGAGCTTCAATTAGGGAAGAACACGAAGTAGACTGGAGATATGATGGAAGAGAGTAATTTTGCGCTTGTAAGTGGCAGATAGTGTCGCATTGTCGACCTCACTATCCACTTGAGCTTCTGGAAAGCTAGGAGTAAAATTAAGCAACCGATTTTCGAGTAGGATGTGCTTGGTAGGCAGATCGACGCGCGAGAGAGAGGAGTCATGTGCAAGGTGGACCAAGACTTGATTAGCGGTGAGGTCTGGGGCAGCAATCAGTACCTGGAGTTTGGACTGTGGTGGCGCAGGTGTAGTAGGTACTACTTTGGATATATGCAGATGGACCCTGGAGCAGTCAGAGTCTGTGGTTCTGAGGTCATACTAGAAAGAGGTCAGCTCAAGCCTCAGTCTAGGAGACCAGACGGAGTTACCACCCATTCGTCAACCTTTGATCCGAGTCGAAACTTTACCTCGGAAGTGACCCAAGCATTTCAGACGACGAGACAAAGCTGGTCGGATTTCTGTATGGCATTTGACATGGTATGAGATATGGTATTGGATTCGCATAGAGAAGTTTGAAATGGGTAGTAGAAGAAAGAAACGCACCCTGGTCCTTCAGCAGCGTCGGTAATGAAATGGCTGTGACCGAGGCCGCTTCGGGAATGTATCAGAGATCATGCACATGGTTTCCTGTAATTGCAGTGCGCGGGTTAACTTGATCATGTTATCTGGGAAGCTGACGCAGGGCTCATGATAACCAATGCTCCTTGTTGTGCACTGACATGTTGAATCATTGATATTTTAGTGCGTGCTGGGCACGACACGCGTGGGGGCGATCAAATGCCGAGGCTTGGCCGATCGGGCTCAATTCGGTTAATTTAAAATTTTCCCCAGTACTACTCCGCAAACTCGTCGAGTCGTTGTTGTCGATGAGTCTCAAATCAACCCCGTCCGCCCAATAACCTCAGAGACCCGTCAACAGGCAACTAAGGCATGTCTAGGAAGGAAGGAAAAAGGCGATAACGGACACAAAAACGCACCTCGACACGATCGAATCCTGAGTTTTCCTTGATTCTGCGGAAAATCAGCATCGGCGATCGCACAACTATCCAGCTCCTCCATCAATCTGTTCAGAAGCTCTGCGCATCTGCGACGCATAGCCTTGATGTGAGAATTCCGTGACTGGTCTTGCAAACTGAGCCCACCCAAGCCCGGTACATCACTGCTGTGATCAGATGATGTCTGGGGAAGATAATCAATGGCCACGCCAACGTAGGTATTAACTCTGGCATTCCTACCAGTCTGTCTGATGTTGCAAATATCACTCTGGCCCTTGCACATTCATCATCACAGTGGTCCGTTCTCTGTCACTACACGGCTCAGATATAATGAAGTCCTGCGGTTGGTGTATGTTCATCGATAGCTAACGTTGTGTGATTACTGATGGAACTGATCCAAAATCCCCCAAACAGCAAGTTTCATCGCGAATAGATTTTTCGGTATTCAAATATTCCACGGATTTCAGACGTAAGTTACATCAAAGTTCTTCGAACGACGGCTTCTCACTACTATTCCCTTTCTACTTTCTGTGATCAATAAAGGTTGTGATTCAAGGCATAGCCACTGTCCAGCCTGATCATTATAAAAGCGCTGGATGGTGGTAGGTCTGTACGAACTCCATACGCCCCATCCTGATATGACCATCATCGTCTCAAATGATCCTGCTTGGTGGCCGTTCCTCAGTTCTTCTCAGTTTACTAGCTATTTTGTAGGTTTGTGAAGAGCAAGTCTGATGATGATGTTGACTTCTCACTATCATTGACTGTGGTTTCGCAGTTGCATCTGCTGTTGTGGTGGGATACGATTGGGGTGAACGAGATAATACTTTCGGAGTGGATCATTGATATGTTTACCACAGTATTCAAGCATTAACATTCGCACAAGAGGTAAGTCGATGTTTAAGTTATGACCTGTGCAGCAATCTCACATAAGAATGCTCCAACAGTTCGAACTCATCTGGGTGAGCAGAGTCCCATATTAGAAGCAAACAGGACAATGCGGCTGACTCGGGGCAGAGGCAACGCTGGTCCTTCATGACCATTCTGTATATTTGTGTACGTTTATTTCATGAGCGTAGTTGACATCTTGTGCTGACTTCAACATATGCTAGGTCCGCTCCATTGGAATGATATATTCTCTGTATGTTTCCAAGGCTAACGCATTGACACCGCACTGTACTGATAAACCATATTAATCAGCACCTATGTACTACGTATGTATCCCCAAATACACTGTTCGTTGATTCTGACTGGCAGCATGCAGTCCTTATCCCAGTCCCGGTGGCAGACGTAGTGGGTATTTGGCAGCGACATCTGACATTCTCATTCTCATTCAACTACTAACTGCATTCCTACACAGGGGTGAGTAACAATCTCAGACAGCTTGATAGTTAGACATGACTGCAACAGCTGTAAGTTCATTTGAAACATTGAGTCGATCAATGCACATCTGACACTGGGTTTTCCAGGCAACATCATTTATTTCATAACAACATGGATACCTGTCGTCGTCAATGCCATGCTGGGCGGTGAGCTCACTTGCCGTACCTCACTGATGCTGACTTGATTGATATATTATGCAAGTTATCATGATGACTCGGATACACGCCATGTATGGGCGATCCAGCAAGATGCTCATCTTTCTTGCTGCACTCTTGCTAGTTTCCACGATTTCCACTGGAGTTGTGGCGATAATTGGAAACCTGGGTTATTCAGGGGGTAAGCTTTCATTATTGTTGACAGACTTGAGCACATGGGACTCATGGAAAAATACCAGGGGAGGGCGTGCTTTCTGGTCACCATATCTGTCTTCACAGTTTTGACACAAACGAGTTGGATCTGAATTTGTGCACGATGGTACCCACTGCAATATGGGAGATCCTTGCCTTTTTTTTTGCAGTCCGGATTGTTATAAAACACCTCCGTGAACTGCGACAATCGCAGAGTGGATCGACCATTGGAGACTGTTTCACGGTGCTAATGCAAAGTCACGTGTTGTACTTTCTAGCGTGAGCTCAGTTATTTGTATGCCGTTGTCTTGTTTCGCTGAAGTTCCGCATATGCTAGCTTTGTTGTCACGGCTTGCTTTTTTCTTGGACAACTGTCTCCGAATATCCCGGTGCGCTGACCTGCGACTGGCATCTGCATCTGACCACTCCTGATCATGTCTACAGTTCACATCTACTTTGGGAGGTGATGTGTATACTGGCATTCTCTACATTTCCCAGGTGTTCCAGATGTGTGTGCTGGGACCACGTCTGATCCTCAGCGTTCGTGAATATAGCGCCAAGCTCGTGGCCAGGTCCGACGGGGGGACACACATGACGTCGATTGCTTTCCAGGCTGGTGCAGATGCGTTGACTGGCGGAGATGTGTAGCACTGGAAACCGGCCAAGTGATTAACCCTGGATAGTGGGCAGGGGACATGTGTATATTTGATTTGAGTTTCGTTGTGGTATTTAAGGATAGGCGATTTGGAGGATATGTGTAGGAACTCGTCCCCATATTTATTTCGTGTTCCGGAGGATAAAATTATGTCTGGGCAATGTCATATTACATTACTACTGGAACTACCTGTCAACTCAAGCATGCACGGAGTTTACGGACGTCTCGCAATCATTCAACGAATACGGGTTTGTGTTTCTGCTCTACTGGCATATGATGGATCAAATGCGTGGGCTTCGCAATGTGCGAGTTGTGGTCGTAAACGGATGCCGTCTGGGAAACACTGGGATAGTACCAGCGTCGAAGTCATGAAAACACGAAAAACGCACCTCGACAAGAATATTCTTCCCTGAGGTTCTCTGCCTCATCGTTCAGTCCTTGTATGCACGCGCTCCATCGACTTCTGCGTATTTTCCCAGCATGGCATCCTGCTTCATCGTATGAGTATGTCGTTTTGGACCGCTAAACATTAAGATCTTTGTGCAAATATGACAGGAAAAAGTACCTAGAAGCATTTGGACCTGCAGCGGGTTCGCTGTGTCATCCAGACCTAAAAAGCGAATTCAATATGTCACAGTATGGACTGTCAACTGCCAGCACATGATATCATCAGCATTCTCGCCATCTTTCAACGCTGCACATGCTTTGCTTTCATATAAGCTGGCAGTGCCGGTATCAAAACTGCCGCGTTTTAGTCGTCCCGGTCACTTCCACTTCAGCCTTTCGAAGTCGAAGGTGCTCGGATTGATTTCCATTGCGATCGACATCATGGATTGCCATCTAAGAAATCTGCAATGGGAGTGGAAATGTTGTACACGGCCGCTAAAGCAGTCCCTGTTATTTGGGCGGCTCCGCACCGTATGGAGCCGTGTAGTAGAAGTTCCCATGATTCTTCCGGAGTGCCTGTGGGTATGAAATGAGTCGATACGATGTGACACAAAATGTATCGCACATACCAGCAGGAGGAAGGGCGTCCGATGGTATGTCTGTCATGTTTGATCAATGTTTCATAGAATCAGACAAGATGCGGAAGATTCAAACTGGACCATAGCATTCAAAATGTCCCTTATTTGACCGACAGCACAAGGGTCCCCCTGAGTATACTATGTCAACTCGTAAAACGTTCATATGCATCAAGATCGCCCAGCTCAGCCAGAGATCTAGACGCAACTCCCACAAGCCCCCCCAGGCCCAAACCAACAATATGTATGTAGGTATGCAGGTATCACCCAATTGCAAGTAAGCAAAACCACCACGCGCGGATAGAAAGAAGGACAGCACGTATCGATAGATATACGAATAGATATGACGTGAAACTGAATCCGTCAGTATGCACGGGTATCACAACAGGCGGTTCTGATCTAATGCTTCTAGCGCTGCATTCGTCCTTATGTGAAGTGCGTTCTGCAACAATCAAGTCAGCCTCGTTCGTTCTGCTCCAGGACACGTTTCGTACCTCTAAACTGTATTTACTCTGAAAAGGAATCCGTCAGTGATGAGATCGACAAATATTGACGAATCCAAAGCAGCAGTCAGTCGACGTACCTTTCGTCCAGCAGCGTTCACCTCAAGCGGCTTTCCAGACATCACAAGATTAAACTGAGTCCTTGCGCCATCCTTGTCGCCTGATCTCGCTAGCAATCTTCCGTACTCAAAATCTACGAAAAAAGCAAATCAGAAAGTTGGCAAATTCATAATGAACAACGGAGCTAAACACACTCACGCGCAAAATACACGATATAGTGGTCCAACTCAACGTCAGGTCCGTGCTCAAAGACAGCAAGGAATGCACCTTCCGAGTACGCGCGCGCGTCCTCTGGTGAGAACGGGATTTTTTCGTCAGGCTCGAGCTCAGCGTCCGGGTCCTAGATGGACGTGCGTCAGTGAGAGTATTGAACGGTCGCGAAGAATTGTTGGAAGACGAGGTGACGGGTGAGAGCTTGTTACTCATCACGAAAACGATCCTCGAGATCATCAGGACCTCCTAGAGCAAGAAAGAGCCAGTGCCCAAACACGCTAATCCCAACGAAAAAGCCCGACACAAAAACACATACGCACCGGATATGCCACAAACCGCCAACATACGCCCTCCAAAAACCGTGCAAGACAGACATCATCCCAATACCCACTCCGCGACTCCAGCTTCTTATGATTTCCTTTCTTAACCGCACTCGCCTTCCCACTACCCATCCCACTACCACCACTCTCACTCCCTTGCGACGAAAGCACCGACCCCAACACCCCCAAGCACCACCAACAGCAGGAATCATCTCCCTCACAATAACCTCCCTAGGCGCATGGGCGATCGCGTGGAATACGTAGGCGAGCTCTAGGGCTGGGAGAAGGAGTTTGTCGGATTGGGAGAGGTATTTGCGGGCTTTGCAGGCGACGGATTTCTGTGTTTGGTTAGCGTTAGGTTTTTGGATGGGTTGGAGGTTGGTTTGGGGATGGAAGGGAGGGGGGAAGCATGCAGGAAGCAAGTAGATGAAAGCGAAAAACACATCTCGACAGGAATACTCTTCCCTGCGATTTTCTCCCTCAGCCCTTGGACACGCTCCATCAACTTCTTCGCTTGTGCGTGCTCGATGAGCGTGGCTAGGCATGCTGCCTCGCCGTATGTGTATATTGCTTTAGACCACTTGATACACCGAACTGACAATACGAGATTGAGGGATGGGGAGTAGAGAGGTCAAGGAATTGGGCAGAAAGAGATCGAGAGATAGAGGGGAAAGATCGACGCACGAAGACAATCATAAGCGAAAACAAACCAAAAGAAGGGCAGGGAAGCTCACCATAGCCTCGCCTCCAAGCTTCCCCCACCACGACCTGCTTTCTGCGACTCTGCATAAAAGAACCCATCAGTATCCTTGAAACGCACGCATATACCTACACAAAAACCAAACCCCACACAGCACAAAACCAGCGAAACACACAGAGCTGAAACGTACCTCCAAAGCCCCAAACAAGCAACGGCACTCTCCCACCACGAAATGTGATGCAAATTCCTGTACTGTATCTGAGCTTGTGCAGCGCGTGCGTAGTAGGCGAGGGCTTTTGAGGGTTGGGAACGGACGAGGGCGAGACGGCCTGCACCGAACAGGAAGAAGACGCCTGTTTTAGTATTGGTGGAGCGAGAGAGTGAAGCAGCGAAGGTACATCAGACAACGCAGCGAAACAACACAAAATGCACACGCACCATTCGGATACCTCTTCAAATTCCACTCCAACACCCTCGCAGCCTTACGCACATCCACTCCTTCAAATGTAAACGCAGAGAGAACAAGGTGGAATATAAGTAGTGACATATCACAGATCGCACGTCGGACGCCTTCTGCGTCTGTTAAATTCATGTTAGCGTTTTGGACTTTGTACAGACATTATGGGCTCCATCTAACAATTCGAAAACGCTATTTGAAGAACCATAATACAAAACACGACCACTCACCTCTCTCGACCACCCGCCCATTTGCACCTCACCCCCCAGCCCTCTCCAACAACTCTAATCCAAACTTCCTATCGCCCTTGTACCCAAACAGCTCCATCAGCGGGAGGAGCTTTCCAGGCATCATACTGAGCACAAGGTGGGACATGCCGAGGCCTAGGTATACCCCGGAGCGGAAATGGGGGTCTAGGGAGGTATGGGTGCATGGATGGTGGGGTGGGAGATGATGGGAGCGGGGATGTGAGTTCGTCTGTAGATGTGAGCTTGGGGGAAGCAGGAGAAGGAGAAGGGGACGTACGTAGAAGGTATGACGGAGGAAGACCGGGTTATCATTATCATCTGCTCAGCGGGTAGTAGATATCATGCAAGACCAATCGGGCGATCGGGATTTTCACATAGGCATATGAGCCTTGTGGAAATACTTTTCAAGATTGAGATGTTTTTATTGTGGACCAGAGGTGCGTCTGGTTGAAGTTGCGCCTGCAGTCAGTGAAAATTTCGGCGTGACCAATGGCTGCAATTGGTCAAGAGAGTGAGGCTATTATTAGACTTCAATTTGCTATACTTGGACGTTCAACTCAAACGTCACTGACATGAACTCATTCTCGAATGCCATTTGTCGTCGAAAGCCCATCAGTGAATTTATCTGCCCGCGTTTCTCCAACAAATTGTCCTGTCTCGCAGTTCCGCCTGCCCGCTACCCCGTCGATTTCACTGGTCCCCACATGCTATTTTCTTTCCATCAGGTCTATGTTTACGCTCTCGTCTGTCCATGATTCACCGCAAAAGTGTCCTGTTTCGGATTTCAACCTACCCATTGGTGTGCCATCGACGAATCACTCAGGATGATGAATCTCGATGTTGTCATGCAAGCAGACCTGATAACATATACATATAACATACACTACCAGTGCCTATACAGTGCGTATTGTCTAAACCGCTTCTTCTTTCTCATTCTAACTTGACATCTCAGCGTTTCTAGCTACATTCTGGGTAGGATTGTCCATATCCATTCCCGTCCGCCGTTAAATTCGCTTATCCAGACATGATTATGCTTATTCAGTCCACGAAGAGGTAATCCACCTGTGCCGTGATACGCCTTGGCTTTGATATTGATGCTAATACATTGTTCACAATGGAAATTCCTGCTTCGGTTGCGCTGGACAAGGATAAAAAACCTTTTTATTGTTATACGACATGTCCCTTCTTTTCTCATCTCCACGAACCTATTATACTGTGCCGTATCCCAATAATGGACCGACATATTGTGCTTCTGTGACCTTCAGCTCGAACGAGACCCCCACGGTATGTGGACGTGCAGCAGACCTACTCACTGACACATGTCGCTTACTGCGTGACTTTGCCAGAAATGCCGGATATACGCATTGGTTGCTATAAAATCTATCGTGCTCGAGTGCTTTGCCAGGTTGGAAAGTAAGTACTGGCGCCGAGACCTTGCAGATACTGCTGCGGCAACTGCCATGAACTCATGGGTTGTTCATCCATCGGCGTCACGGCGTTCAGAATATTGTCCTGAACCTCTCTCAGAGTCAAGGGGTGTTTCTCATCCCGACTGCAAGCTTCAGCTCTCATTTTCCCACTCAGATACAATCCGAAATAGCTTCTGCTCTACGATCAATCCCCGCACATGCCATAAAGCTCCTGCTACGATGGCACCAGCATTTATGTTTTTAGAACATGGAGCATGTGCTGGAGTGTTCTTCTGATGGGTACCTATGTGTTAGTGAGTAGTATAACGGAATACCGAGGTACGCTGCTTATGGACGACAGATTACCACCCGACGTGCTCGAACAAATGTAATATTCAGCTGACGACGTCGCAGCAGCCACGAGTTTGCGGTACTTAGTGGTGCTTTATTTCCTAATACGAGGGTGAGATCATGACAGATATACCATGTGCTGCCACCAGTATCTATACAGTGCGTACTGTTAGGATTTGCTTCTTCTTCGTCCTCACTTGTCAGTTCAGCGGCTCTGGCTACATTCTTGGTAGGTTTGGAATGTACTTGTTCTGTGATACTCGGTTTTGACATCGATGATATGGTATTTAAAGTGGACATCCCTGTTTCGGTCGTGCCATATAAAAGTATGAATTGACATGCTGTATTTCAGTGAACTTCGCCCCGGACGAGAACCTCGATGTATGTGAACGTATCACTGCCAAAAAACGACGCTTACTGAATGCCTTCGTTAACAATGCAGGATATCGCTCGCTATTTACTCATGTGCGTGCACGGTACATGCTACATGCACGTCACCAAGCGCTGCTCTTCCCTCACACAGGTCTCGGAGTGATATCCCCGACTTGCTCTCAATGTATCTCTCCTTCTCCCGCGACATGTACGTGATCCTGATCCAATTTATTCAGTCTTGTTCATCCTCAGAAAGCATGCGCTTTTGAACAGCAATATAATCGTGCTCGTGGCCATGTTGTCAACCCTTGTGAGTCCCAAACGCCCTCACCACACCCAAACTTATGGCTGATGAATCGGTCAGGCCATCTTCATAGAATCCCTTTGCATTTGGCTTACAGGTATTGCCACGTCTCATAGTTCGCGCTCTCACCTTCCCCAGTACTATTTGAATATATTCACACCACTTTCACAGTTATTGTTCGTGTTTCAACTGGGTATGTCGCCAGGAATTAACTCATAGGAATACATCGAGTCAGGAAGAATTTGACGGGTATAAGTAATTGTGACAGCGAGCATTGTTCACCAGATGACTTTTGACGAAAATGGATATGAATACTGATACCTGTACACTGTTGCGAGTCTCTTATCGACGATTATGATACTGCGGCCACGTCTGAAATATTTCGCAATCGTCCAGTTGAATGGGCTCGTCTTGTTCGTATACCTTCTCTGGCGTCCGCCGGAGGATCACCGAGACACCGCAGAACCTCGCATGATCCATAGCCGACGGGCATACAGTTGACAATTCAAAATGTGTACTGATGGATTTACATTGGTCGTTCTGCCTAAAGTTATCGATAAGTCGGCCATGATCACGGGACACAGCGGGCACTTGCACTTGCCAAAACGTGATGTTGGCGAACCCATTGTCCAACCCTGTCCTATTCTTGAACGTCATTGAATTTCTCGTGAATACATCAAATCCGTCTAAAGTCGGGTCAAGATTCTCCACTTTCTGTTCGCCCCGCGACTCAGCCAACGTGTTCTTAATCACCTTCGATGCCTCTAGACATCAATGAGACTGCTCACCATCATGCGGGTTGCACGGCATCAAACTAGCTCCACTGGAAATGATGGTGTTGACAATCAAATGCGTGCAGCCCGTACGTAGCAAACGTGACATGTTCGCCTGCTGAACAATTTTTGAGAGAGAAGTTACAAGATATGCTTGTTTTACCTGTTAAGCTGAGATACACGATAAACACGGGATCAAATTCACTAGATTTGGATTGAATCAGTGTGTGCGATTTGCGCCATCCTCTATAAATTAAACATAGACATTAACCATGCCAGAGGCGTTCGTGCTCCTGGCCAACAGTAAGAGAGACTTGTTTGCAGCTTGAAGGGCAACAACGAATTCTTCACCGTCAGGCATGACAGAATAATCACTATAATCATCGCCATGCAGCGTGTCTTTAAGAACGCTATCAAGATGATTATGAAGCGCTGTGTAGAAGCGCTCTTGACTGGAATACGAACAGACCAGGACGTCAAGAGCTGTGGTCCAATCCAATTTACAACACACCTTTTTCAGCGCCCGAAATCACAGACTTGACCATAGTGGCCTGATGTTAAATTTCAAGGACCGCGCTGAGTGTCCGAATCAGCGTACAATGTGTTCATGTACTGTTGATTAAACCCAAGTAATTATACATATGCGCGTTTTGACTGCTGTGACCTTTCTAGCACCCAGTGATTGAGTTCAGCGAGGGCACATTCTATCAGAAAAGTGAAAAAAAGGAAACATAGGTTAGGTCTAGACGAACCAAAACACGGAAGTGGAGATACCATCCATCAAACCTCTTCTCAAGTTGATGTCACCGAGTAGTCGAAAAAGCTGAGCAAGAAAGGGATGAGAACGTGCGCGGGGACAATGAATTGTACTTAGAAAAAAAAGTCACCAGTTGCAATGATACTGGTGAGTGTTGTGTCCAGTTCACTCGTGGAACAGAGAAAAATATGTACCCACTGCTGATGTGATCTCTTCATCATCGATGCATATGCATCATCTGCTGGCTGCTTCTTGATTACATAAGCAATGTTTCTGCAAAGTCCTTTGCGTGTATTGGCGTGCCCACGTCCATATGATAATCTGGCTAACTCGTGTTTAAAACAAGTGTTCAACTGCTCTCAGCGTCAAAGTACCAGATACAACATAGTGCACGATGATCAACCCTTGTCCCTCCCCACTATCCGCATCCATATATCATTGGCTAATCTCCACCATGCATCAATTTAACCCAGCCAATCGATAATGGGCGCTTCCAACACCCAAGTTCGTCGTTTATGTAAATATCCTGTGCGAACAGCCGCCTGTCCATTCTGCGTGCCCTAAACCACCTTCCTCGTTCCTTCTACACCAAGCAAACTCATACTCACTTGTCTTTCCAACTTCCTCGATGACTCATGAAGACAATATTCCTCGGAAGAAACACGGGTGGCTGAAGAAAAGTCGTTCCGACCCTCATTTGGAGGAGAGAGGCAGGGAGCCAGCCAATGATGTGTGTACTTTCGTATTCACAACTATGTATCGCTTCTAATCGTTACAGACGTTTCCTCTCTCGCCCTCGAGGAATGAATCTCGTGGACGATCCCCGGGAAGATTTCGCAAGTTCTTCGCCAAGGTGCCCAACCCCTTCCAACGAAGCGCTCGAAGCGCTCGACAGTCTCCCAACCCTCAAACCACCGCTGCAACCTCCGGCGCACAACATATCCCACCCATTCAGATAACCCAGGTATGTGTAATCTCAACTCTGTGCATATCCGTGTGCGATGATTGATACTGCAGGATCCTTCACCACTCATCACTCCCACTCCCGAGCCGAATATTGAGCTGTCCCCAAATCCAAGGACCGCAGACGTAAGTTCAACCAATGTAGTTGGGAATATTCTTTCGATTAAGTTCTAACGTCCATGATATCAGGCTGAACATCTCGACCCGAAGTCTGTGAACGAAAAAATCACTAGCGCCACCACAGGTCTCGCAGGCATCGGTCTTGTCCCACCAATCATCCAAGATACATCTTCAGCACCCGACCAATTACAACCTGTTTCCGGTGTGATCAGCACAGTCTCCGTGTTGCTTGGACCCTTGAAGGTCTTCAACACCATTGCCAAAGAACTTGCTGATGTACGATCTTCTATCTCTGTTTCGTACGTGACTGACTTTCTTACGTAGGTGCATCCCTACGTAAAGGTAGCATTGAGTATCTTGACTTGCGCGTCCAAGGTGGGTTTTGCTATATCATTACCTTCGCAGATTAACCAGGCTTTTCGTGACAGATGATCATCGATCAGGCGAACCGTGATGATGCTGTTCTTGGTCTCCTCAAGAAGATCTCAGACGTCTATACTTTATTAACGGAACGAGATGGATTGGCTAGGATTGCGTCTATGCTAGAGATATGCGGAAAGATTGCGCGACAGACGCTGGAGTGTGCCGACTTCATTGTATATTACTCGGAGATGACGAATTTCTGTAAGTCATTCCCACCGTATTGTCGCCCAAGACTTAATCTCTCTGTATAGGGCGAAGACTTGGCAAGCACGTCTTGAAACAAACAGAGGCCGCGATCCAAAGCTACAACGATGTTCTCGACGATCTCATGCAACAGTTACGAGATCAAATGGCTCTCACCACTGTTGAGACTGTCCACCGTATCGGTAAGAATACCTTTCAGTTCTTTTTGAGCCCTCTCTGAAATCTGATACCGATAATTCAGCTGAGGACCTGGATGTTAACGGCATGGAATATGTGCCTGGTGCTGGACGGAATACCTCCAAGAATTGTCTCCCAGGCACTCGGGAAGACATTCTGTCCGAAGTCAAGTGCTGGATCCGTAGCACGGGAGAAGACGTGCAGCGGGTCCTATGGTTGTCTGGCACTGCGGGGAAAGGCAAATCAGCCATCGCACATACCATTGCCAACTGGTCTCATGAGCGTGGGGGCATGCGGGCTTGTTTCTGTTTCGACCGCACAAGGGAAGCCGAACGCCGCCACGAAAAGATATTCACCACGATCGCACGCGACTTGGCCGATTGCGATATTACCATGCGTGGGGCATTAGCGCGCGTGGTTCATGATGATAACGAGCTCAAGCATGCGATAGACATCTCAAGACAATGGCAGAAGTTAGTCGTAGGACCAATCGGCGAAGCTTCGAAAGCAATGACTGCGCCCGCAGTGATCATTATCGATGCGTTGGACGAAAGTAGCGACCCCAAATCCCGGGAACAAATTCTTCATCTGCTTGCTGGCGACTCCGACACTTCTTCCCCCCCGCTATCCCCGCTTCCGTCCAACTTCCGTATCATCGTCACTTCCCGTCCACTTCAAGATATTCGCGATGCCCTGGGTACACCACATGTCCGCCATATCTCCATGGATGATGATATCCCGGCTGCATCCACTGAACATGACATCCAGGTTTACATCTCTGATAGGCTGAAAGCTCTGCGTCACACCTTCAATGACGCGCACTTCGAGGCACTCGCTTTGAAATGTGATGGCCTGTTTGAATGGGCTCGGCTCGCCTGCGAGTATATCAAGGGTACGAACAGAGTTAGCCTGGATCCGACAGATCGCTTCGACTCTGTAGTTGCCGGAACATCTGAAAAAGGAACACGCCTGTTGGATGTTATGTATGCGCGCATCTTAGCAGAAATCATGCCAGAGGACGAACGCGGAGAATCTATCGCTGTGTTTCGCTCAGTGATGGGGCAAATCCTTGCCTCGTTGGAACCACTTCCCATGCCTGCGTTAGAGGTTATGCGACTTCATTTTCCCGATGGGCGTAGTCGTTATAAAGTTGACCGGGTCATTGGGCCATTGGGCTCGCTTTTGACCAGCATAACGGATTCTCATTCTCCCATTCGTCCTCTCCACGCGTCCTTCTACGACTTCCTCACAGACACATCGCGGAGCCATGACTTCTTCGTTGATCCAAAGGCGGTACAGAGTGATCTTGCTTTTGCTTCACTTCGAGTCATGGAGCGCGGACTTCGCTTCAACATCTGCTCCTTGGAGAATTCATACTTGCCCAACTCTTCCGTCCCTGACCTGGAGAAGCGAATAAAAAAATACATTCCGGCCGAGCTATCATACTCATGTCGATTCTGGGGGACTCACATCGGCGGTTCGTCCTTTGAATCATCGCTCGCTAAGGAAGTTGAAGCTTTCTTCGATGGAGAGCGCCTCCTTTGGTGGTTAGAAGCGTTGGCTCTGATGAAAAGTATTGGTGGCTCGATAGACTCACTCTTGTCTATCGCAGATTGGGCCACGGTGTGTGTTTTGAGCATATTGTTCGCGCAATAGATGCTGACGAGTAGTGGGGTGGTCATAGGGTCATGCCGAGTCCGTGAATGTTAGTGATGCTACCAGGGACACGCTGCGCTTCGTTCGAACCTTCGCGGCCACCATTTCACGCAGCACTCCTCATTTATACTTGTCCGCCCTACCATTCGCTCCAACGCAGTCGAGAATATTTCGCAATTTCGCTGCAAAGTTTCCTCACACCCCCCGTATCGTTGCTGGCCGTGTTGTAAATTGGCCTCAGATGGAAAAGATACTCCACGCAAATGGCTATGTTTACTCGGTTGCAATGTCGCCAGACGGAAAACGTATCGCATGTGGTTTAGCAGACTGTACGATCCAGGTGTGGGATATGGAGACTGGCGAGGCATTGTGTGCCCCTCTCGAAGGCCACACAAGCATCGTGACGTCTGTCACATTCTCGCCGGATGGAAAGCGCATCGTGTCAGGTTCATGGGACAACACGGTCCGGGTGTGGGATTTCAAGACTGGCGAGGAATTAGGATCCCCTCTCCAAGGCCACACCGGCTCTGTTCTATCTGTTGCCATCTCGCAGCATGGAAATAAAATCGTATCTGGTTCTGAAGACAAGACAATCCGGGTGTGGGATATGAAGACTGGCGAAGCAATTGGTCACCCTCTCGAAGGGCACACTGGCTATGTTCAGTCGGTCGCAATTTCGCAGGATGGGAAACGCATCGTGTCCGGTTCGGAGGACGACACAGTCAGGGTGTGGGATATGGAGACTGGCAAGGCATTTGGCCACCCTCTTGAAGGGCACACCGACTTCGTTCAGTCGGTCGCAATTTCGCAGAATGGGAAATATATCGTGTCCGGTTCGGACGACAATACGATCCGGGTGTGGGATATGGAGACTGGCAAGGCATTGGGTGCCCCTTTCCGAGGGCACACTAACTCTGTTATGTCAGTCACAATCTCATCGGACGGAAACCGCATTGTGTCCGGTTCAGTTGACCAGACAATCCGAGTGTGGGATTTGAACACTGGCGAGGCATTAGGATCCCCTCTCCAAGGCCACACCGACTCTGTTCTATCTGTTGCCATCTCGCCGGATGGAAACCGCATAGTCTCTGGTTCGGATGACAGGACGATTCGGGTGTGGGGTGCCGACACTATTATGGGCAAGGCATCAGTTGCCGCCCTCCAAAACCACGCTGGCTCCGTTAATTCTATTGCAATCTCGCCAGATGGGCATCGCATTGTGTCGGGTTCAGATGACCAGACAGTTCGGGTGTGGGACATGGCGACTGGCGAGGCATTGGTTGCCCCACTCCAAGGGCACACTGACTCCGTTCTGTCTGTTGCAATCTCGCCCGATGGCGAGCAGATTGTGTCTGGTTCAGAAGACACGACCATCTGGGTGTGGGACATGGGGACTGGCGAGGCATTGAGTGCGCCTCTCCAAGGGCACACTACCACTCCTGTTAACTCCGTCGCAATCTCATCGGATGGAACCCGCATCGTGTCTGGTTCATATGACATGATTCAGGTGTACAATGCAGCGGTGTATGGCAACGCATCATGTACTCCTCTCCAAGTTGAAGAGCGCACTCGCATTTCGTCTGTCGCAATCTCGTCGGATAGAAGCTTTATTGTTTCTGGTTCACAAGACGGTCTAGTCAGGATATGGAATGCGGAGACTGGAAAGGCATCAGATGCCTCTTGCCGAGGGCATACTGACCATGTTCGATCTGTTACAGTGTCGCCGGATGCAAAATGTGTCGTGTCGGGTTCAGATGACAAGACCGTCCGGGTGTGGGATATTGGGACTGGCAAGGCCTTGAAATCTCTCAAAGGGCACACTGACTGGGTTCGCTCTGTCGCAATCTCGCAAAATGGCCAATACATTGTGTCCGGCTCAGACGACGAGACGATCCGGGTGTGGGATATGAAGACTGGTGAGGCAGTGGGTGCCCCTTTCCGAGGGCACACTCGTTATGTTATGTCCGTTGCAATCTCACCCGATGGCAAACACATTGTGTCTGGTTCAGAAGACAAGACCATCCGGGTGTGGGACCTAGAATGTCTTCACCGGCACCAACTATTCGCATCCGTAATATGCTTCTCACCCGACCCATCTCATGCCCTTCATTCCGCCTCGTCCTTTCTCTCGGATTCTGAAGCCCCAGCCCCTTCCGGTCCGACGAAGGAGGGATGGGTCGTAGGTCCCGAAGGACGGCTTCTCCTTTGGATCCCACCCACTTTCCACCCGGCGACGTTCGCCCACGGCAACGTGTTGGTGATACCCACCAACGCCTTACAGCTTGACTTGAGTTGCGTCGCACACGGCACGTCTTGGCACAAGTGTCGAACGCAGGAGGCAGAGTCATCTTCGTGATAGATATCTATCGGGTCACACGGCGTAAATTCCTGTACTCCGTGTGAGCCTGTGCAGAGCGGGTATAGCCAGGGCTTTTGGGGGTTGGAAACAGATGAAGGCGAGGCGGCCTACGCCGAACAGGAAGAAGACGCCTGTTTTTGACATTGGTGAAGCGAGTGAAGCAGTGAGGAAACATTAGACGGCGCAGGCAAGATGAGTAGTGGCATATCACAGATCGCACATCGTACACCTTATGTGTCTGTTGAATCCATGTTAGCGATTTGAACTTATGGACAGGCACGTCCTCCATCTCCCAATTCAAAAAATGAATGCCAGTAGAAGAACGATAATACAAGACATGATCACTCACTCCTCTCGACCACCCGCACATTTTCACCCCACCTCCCGCGAGATGGAAGGAATTAACGGAGGGCCCAGTCGAGACCTAGGATGTCGTGGAAGGCGTTTATACTAGGGTTGCAGAGATTGTTGACGGGTGGGGTTGGAATGGACATGATGGTGTGGGTGAATAGGGCTTGCTGCGTATGGGCGTCCAGGGTATTTCAGGGACTGGTGCGGGGGATGTGCCTTCATTGGACGGTGATGAAGCTACGAGATTAGAAGGTAATGCGAATTACCGAACTCGGGGGTGTCACTCACGCTAATGCCGTCGTCGAGGCCCTTGACGCATATATGGATGCTTGGGCTGCTATTTCGGTATGCATTGTTCGTGCACTTTGTAGTCTTCTGGTACAGCTTACATGAGGGAAGAATACGAAGTAGACTGTAGATAATATGGAAGACAGTTACTCTGCGCTTGTACAGATGGCATCAAACTATCGGTGTGACTGTCCACACGAGCTTCTGGCAAGCTAAGAGTAACAATATTTGAGCGATTCTCGATTAGGATGTGCTTGGGAGGCGGGTCAATGCGCAAGCGAGAGGAGTCATGTGCACGGTGGACCAAGACTTGATTAGTGGTGAGATCTGGTACAGAAAGCAGTAAGGTGCCTGCAGTTCGAGTTGTGATGGCGGAGCAGCACTAGGTACTGTTTTGTAAATACGCAGATCATCTGGGCTTTCAGTTTGCCCAGCCAACTACTGAAGAGTTATCCGTCCTGTCGGTTCTTACGAGTTGGTGTTCTGAGTCTCGGCGTGCGGACTTCACACGTATCTCTGATCTTCGCTCACACCACCCCCTCCCGCTGATGAGTCGAATTGTCTCCGTAACGGTAAATCTTGAATATTTGAATCTTGATACGACGGGAGGAAACGCGAGAAACCTTGAAATAAATTATGTCCATAAATTCAAATTCAAATATTACGTCATCGAGACAACTTACTTTTGTCAACCCAACTTATTCTTCGTCGTCCTCATCGTCTTCTACATAGCTAGAGCTTCAAATATTGACAAATGGTGACTTCGGGCACTATCTTAGAGACTAGTACTGGAATGAAACTCGACAACGCACCCTCCATGCTACTTCTGGACGTGACCGCAAGGTGGAGCTCTCCGAGTCTATGGACCCCTACCTCCCCGTCTTGACGCCTGAGGGCCTGAGCATTGAGCCACTCACCCCCGCATCGAGCAGGTAACTGAAAATTACCTTACAAGGTAGAAAAATAAAAATTCTGAGACGCAATCCAACTCACTTGCCTTCCTCGCTAACCGAGTGGCTCGTCCCTTATGCTCAGACCATCGCACACGATTGCTTCGCGCTTTTTGCCTTTAAAGGCAGAAACGTGCGCCGCAGAAAAGCAATCGTACTCGATGTCCATAGCACACCTGGTGCTTTAAAAGAAGCGTGCAAGATGTGTGCATTTGCCCCAACACACGCGCTTTTCATTCACTCCAAGGATTTAATTCCACCCCGCAGATCATTCACAACCCCTTCCTTCCTCTCAAACACTATCACAAGATGCCTGCTGCAGAACGTAACATGGTACGCTTCCAGCTTACCTCATTACCCGTCTTGTACTTATCACACTTTCTCTACAGACACCTGTTAACTGCACTGTCTGCCACAAGACTATAAGCCGCAAGGCAGATCTTCCAAGACATATGCGGACGCACGATGATCACAAGGAAGCTCTGTATGTGCTTGCGCCCTATTATACCACATGGTTTCTGACCTGTTTACTATCTTGATCAGTATGCATGCATGCCCGTTCTTTGACTGCGATTACAAGACCCTCCAAAAGTCCAACATGCAAACACACATCAGAACGCACACCGGTGAACGCTCCAAGATATGCCCTCACCCTGGGTGCGCGTTTGCCACCACAGATCCAGGCAGTTTGACACGTCACCGCAAGAGACTACACGACTACCAACCCAAAGCGCGTTGCAACCTCCTGGTGGCAAAGCTGCTCGACGGACCGCTGTCGCGCCTTACCCCTCCACTCGATTTATGAAGCCAGAGGTAGAGATACCTGCATCGATGGATCTCAATGACCTAGCATTTCCCGAGAAAACGCTCCTTGGACCCTTACCAAGTGGCACCCCTCAAGGGCCCCGGAAAAACAAACACCAACACTGCGCCCAACGGCGTCAGAGGCGTCAACAACGCCTAGAACAGCTCATCACTTCTCTTACTACCTAAGACCCGCTAGCTTTAATATACATACTACACACACAAAACAAAAAGACAACAAAACACAGGTGAAATGGCGCCAACATTAACGCCAACCCAAAACAATCAAATAAACAATAACCATGTAACATCATCAACTGCGACGAGAAGCCGAAAAACTACAGCCGACAAGCCCCTTCTATCCATAAGCAAAGAAATAACTGAACATATCATAGGCACAGATGTAAGATCCACAATCAAAGACAGCACAACTGCGAAAAAACTGCTACTATCGCACCCTTGGCACCACTTTCCTCCCGTTCCCAGGGTCTAAGAGACCCGGTTTCCTTGTAGAGCGCAACTGGTCTGTGAGACCCCCCCTCTCGCGAGGTCATGAGACCTCTCTGAGTATTGTGAGTACCTCTCCCCTCGTGTAACCTCTGTTGTCAGTCTCGGTGCTCCCGCTCCCCCTCTTGGCCCTCCCCTAGTAGAGGCTTCTGCGAGACCTCTACATAGCCTCTGTCAGTCTCAGTGCTCCCGTTCCTCCTCTTGGCCCTCCCCTAGTAGAGGCTTCTGCGAGACCTCTACATAGCCTCCTCACCCTCGTCCACCCTCCTCTGCACCTCTAAGTGCTCCTTGATAGTAGATACTCGTGTGTATGTTTTTTTACTATATTCGTATGTCATAATACTATTCCCTGCACGATGCGCCCAACAATTAAGCACTTATATTTGACTCATTTCACCCAAGGAGATCACTCATGTAATAAGTCAACAAACAACATGTTTATTTTCAGCGGCACAAAACATACATTGCGAGAGATGGAACATGGTATGGTACGAGGGGAAGACAGCGGGAACAGCATGATTTTCGCAGCAAGACAATAGGCACCTCACAATTACCTTCGAATGGCGGCTCCTTCACGTTGTTCTTGCTCTGTCACCTGACCAGGTAAGGTGAGTGACATATTGGCAATGGGACTCCGGGTACTGTGGCGTCCATCTCCTCGAGGAGGCTGGCGCTGATATGCACGCTCGTAGCCAGCATGACCCTCGCGATTTGTGGGATGCATGTATTCTCCACGAATATCCAGTGGGGGAGGTCCACGCAAGCGGTCATCAAGAAGTTCACGGTCTGGGTACCGCGCATCACGATAGTATGATCGCCCATACCCGGTGGCATCACGATAGCCTGTGCTCCGGTCGCCGTAATACGGATACTCCCTGTGATAAGGGTAGTCTCCTCCTGGTTGTGGTCGTCTGGTATACGCATGTCGGTCTAAGTCCTCGTGGTACATGTACGCACTGCGTGGATCATCGTTGGGGTGGCGACGGTCATCAAGTAGTGCAGGAGAGTTGTCTCGGCGAGGGTGCAGGTCACGGCCATCATTGAGTGGGAGGTCGTGGATGTCGTTTGCGTTACGAGCCTCCCATGATTGACCGCGATTGTGAGGACGCCAATTGTCGTGAGGCTCGCGCAAGTGTGTGTTGTCTGCCCCGCGTGGGTCAGCATGGTGAGAGTCTGGTACATTGTGGCCAGAAAGTGAGGGGCTGAGATGTGTGTCCTCCGATGACGAGTGCAGCAGATTTTGAGGTAGTGGGAGAGGGGCGTCTGGGACAAGGACAGACTGCCCATCATCTGGTGCAGGCTCTGCAGGGTGATCTGAGTCGTGTGCGGGAGATGGAACTGCCGGAAGAGTAGGTGTTTCTGATGAATGATCCGCAGAGGTCTCGGGGTGTACGGCTCCATCGTTGTTCCGCAAGTCTTCGTCTTCTTGCAGGAGACACATGGCCTTGGTCAGAACAGGTTGCCTTCCCTTAGGCACGGGACGTGGACGTGGCACTGGGCTCGTGTTAGTATGTTTTAACATGTATGAGTAGCAAATACCTTTTTGAACATCAGGAGGTCCATCGCGAATGCGCTTTGCTGCATTGTCTGTATAGTCATAAGTCAGGATCACAGCCGAACTGCGATAATCATAGAAGACTCACCTATAGCAGGACGTGATTGTTGTTCGTCCCCTGAGGATTCCACCATGACAGGAGACGAGTGCCCTCCTTTGGCGCGAGCTTTGCCAGCAGCCTTCGCACTTGGCTTCTTCCCGATGACCATCTTCCCTTCTGACTCCTCGATCGATCGTACACGTTTCTTCGTAGCTTGCGCACCACCTCCAGCCTTCAACTTCCGCTTCCGCGAGCGTAAATCATCATAGTCCTCATCATCCTCACTGGGTATCTCGCGATCAGAACCATTGAGAGGCTCCTCCTCCTCCTCATCATCATCATCAAGCTCGTCAACACCATCTGGACTGGACCGGACTTCTATCACATCTGGTTTGTCAACCTCTGTCACAACCGGTTTGGCAGGGGGGCGCTTCGCAAGCTTGAATGGACGTGATGGAGGAGGTATAAGTACTTCAGGACGCATTTTGGTTTTGCGGTGCATGGCAGTCGTAGAGTCCATAGCTGCGATATCTGTGTCGCCATCAGTCTGTGTACGAGATGAGGGGACCTTCGACTTCTTCTTCCTGGTTGTGGCAGAGCTAGGTTGAAGGCGTGCAGGGCCTTTATAATCAAAAGTCCCGTTAACGAACATGCGCCTCGCGTTCGGAAAGGGAGAGTCTGCAGGAGGTGCCTCGCCAATGATGACGGGCTCCTTGGAGGCTATCACAGCAACTGTCGAGGCATCATGAGTTAAAGTGATTTCAAAAGGCTGTAGCACGTACCTCCAATGGCTTTTGTTACTTTGACAACGCGCATTGTCTTTGCCTTCAATGCGAGTGCGAGTACATTGACCTCGCGTTGCGTGAGCCCTGCAACACCTTTACTCCGTGAATTACTGTTGTGAGACTCTCCTGGCATCAAACTTAAGTGCGCGGGGTACCCCTCAATATGTAGGTGATCATTAGTGAGTGAGCTAGGCATCAATATCCATGGGAAGGGTCTATCCGAAAACTTGCCACCGAGGTCTGCTGGGGAAAATTGTCAGTATCTCACTGTGAGATGTGATGTGCTACGAACCAACTTGTTTGACTAGCCCAGCCTTGAGCGACTTTGATGCATCCTTCTCTTCGCCTACATCAGACGAGCTCACATCCAAGACCTCTATCGGTGTCTGCTCCTCGTCCCCTTCAGTGGTCTTGAAGGTCTGTTCCACGGCAGCAAGTGACATAGTATTGTAAACATGGGCTTTCATGTGCCCGATGATGACATGGTCACTGGCTCGGCAGCGCCTGTCGAAGAACTACAGAGAGTATTAAAAATTGTGAGAAACGAAGAATTTCGAGGTCGGTGACACTTACGCCACCAGCACCAGGCGTCATGTGAACATGGCCGAGTGATGCATCTTCGTTGACAATATTGCCACACATGACCAGGGCAGCCTCAAAACCTTGCCTGGTAGCAGCTCCGTCAAGCTGCAGGTAGGGCACTCAGCTCGTCAACAAAATATTACAACAACCTATCACTCACGATGCTTCCTACCCTCCTGGTAAGCTTCTGAAATGTTTGTGTGCGCTGCGCGATGGTTTGAGGAGCATCTGACAGCATGTTGAGTTCTTCGTAGGTATCGAGGATATCCTGATAAGAATCTGGGTAGGTGTTTTTGAAGTGCTCGTAGCACTGACGGCGAATACCAGTGCCTATAAAATCAATAATCAGCATGGAGTGAATAGCGTGCAGAAAAAACGGATCATTTACTTGGTGTCATCGAACCATCCTGGGGAGGAGCATCTTCACCGAGCCTTGCAAGTTCCTGGCGCATGCGGTCCTTGAAGTACCCCGCATAAAGGTTCCAGTAGTTGGTGTTATTGATTGCTCGACCTCGACTCTTCATCCACAGGCTGATTACCTGGTGGGAGGGCATGTTCGTATTCTTTGCAGTGTCAATGACAACGGCATCCAACACAGTGAAACCTTCTTCAAGCGCAGAGTTTGTCTCTATTGAACGTCGACCAGCAACAGGTGCACTGTCATCATCCATTGCAAAATCAGACTCGACACGAGATCCGCTGGTTGACGGACTGAACGTCACTGCGCGGTGACGTGGCCCACCGGCAGCAGGCGGAGCCAAAAATTCTCCAGGCTTGATGGGAGTCGGCGGGATGATATATGTCGTTGGTAAGGAGTTCACCGGCGCTATGGACGAAAAATTCCAGGGCCCATCTTGCGAACCTCCCTGAGAGCTTTGACCTGCAGGCATGAGAAGAGGTGAGGTCGGTAACTGAGAATACGAAGCCAGCGGGCTAGGTGAGAGTCTGGGAATTTCCGCAGACCACAAAGACTGGGCCTCGGACGGCATTGTGAGGAGGTTAAAAGGACCCATGGAGCCATACTGGGGCTGCTGGTGCTGCTGCTGGCCAGTGGGTGCCAAAGTGTCAGCAAATAGATCTTCCACCCGCACAGGGTGCTGAGCAGGCACATCCTCGACCAGAGGAGAGTCATGGCGGCTATTTGAAATAGAGTGCATGGAATCTAGCAGCAAAGGTAAAGTCAGACGTCTGGTAGAAAAGTTTCGATAAAAAATTACCAGAAATGACACTGGGAGTGCAGGCTGCTTGACGTCGAATAGCAGCATCCCTCGCAATACCAACGTCCCGTGCTGTTGGCTTGATTGTGCTCCGCAGTCTTGATGGAGTGAGCTCTGTTGGCGTGTCCTTGTATCGACCACCTCCAAACTGTTCTTGGACATATCCTTCCTGCACGTATCCAGAGCCTGTAGTAGCAGACAACGATGCAGGAAGGTATGTGGGAGGTGAGGACGCCCGGTCATCCGGAGGGTCAGAGTAGTATTCTGATAGCTTAAGCAACATGGCCTTCGCGCAAAATCAGAAAAAATTGATATGTAACAATGAAATCCCTTACCTGACTTGCTGATGCAACTGGGAATCCTGTAGGCGAGCGAACAAAAAAAAAAGTCAGGCCTCATACTTATGGTAAATTTTACTGTGTGCGAAGTCCTTGATTTCATTCAGACAAATCAAGTAAGGACAACCGGCAGGAGTATAGAAGCGAATATCAACGCACGAGACATCGTGGAGGTCCACCAAGGAGGGTGCAGAGGGTGATTTGGTAGGCCTATTGGAGGCTTCAGAGGCTCCAGAGCGGTCTTGGAATGGATTGACTAAAGGCCGCGCAGAGGAAGCAATAAAATTGAAACCTTATTTCATATCCAAGACAATGGGATGTCAGAATTGGGTTAGAAATTCAAGCATGAACTACGTACATGTGCTATTTACATTTGATGTTAGGATAGACTCTTGATCAACGCCTAAGGCGCTTCACAGGGCGACTATCAATCTCGCTAACTTGGGACTCCTCGTCTTCATCGTCGTCATTGTCAGCACTGTTGTAATATTCAGAGCCGGATGTTCCACCCTTGACTGAAGTGATGGGAGGGATAAGGTTACTGGTGCGGGTGACAGATGGTTTGCGGACCGCTCGAGAAGCTGGGCGGGGTGGTGGCCGTGTGATTTCCACAACGACTTGGGCACGACGACGGGAGGAAGGTGTAGAAGGAGGCAGATGAAGACGGGGAAGACGGGGAAGACCCTTTTGGTCAATGCGGCCGTCAGCAAACGCACGTCGCCCACAGGAGTGCATGGAGCAAGCTAAGGGGGCCTCTCCAATGACAACGGGGTCTTTTGAGGTGGTGAGACGCATACGGGCAGCATCACTCGTAACTGCTCGGATGGTTAAGGTGCCTGTCTTGAGGTGATTGATGATGTTGGCACGATGGCGTTGGTTGAGATCGTGGATGCCTTTGGTGCGACAGAAAGTGGATCGCAGCTCACCGGGCATCAAGGTCTCATCAGGGTAATTGACAAGAACATACCCGAGGCGAGCTAGTTCTTTCGGGAGTGATTTCCAGGGGAAGTCAGCACCTGTGCGCCCACGCAGTTCCCCGCCAAGTGATGCTGAAATAATGTTAAGATTAGTGCAGATGTATGGCGATTGTTCTTACCAACAAGCGCCCTTATCCCACCCATGATACAGGGTATCCCTTCGAGGCTCTTCCAAAGTTCTTCTTCAGGGAGTCGGGAGCCTTCGCTAAGTTCAGCATCCTCTGTCGACACAGAGGCATCCACAAACTAGAAACAGGTCAGCAAAATCTGAACATCTAACTACCAGTACTCACAATCCGAGTGACAGAAACATGTTGCAAGTCTGTGAGCGTGGCGGCATCGACGAGGTGCAATGATCTTGATGTACCATGTTGCGAGTCCGTGAGCGTGGCAGCATCGACGAGGCACAATGATCTTGATGTAGTACTGCTGGACGCGGCCATTTTGCAGGAGGCGGTGTCACGATAAACGAAGTATCAAAGTACCAGCTGTAGACACTAGTCAGTGATCAATGAATAATGTGTAAACCATGGGCGAAAGAAAACTTTCGAATCAGGCCGATTACAGTAAGTTCGAAGAAGCTCAATGTTGCAACACATTGAAAATCGTACCTTGAAGAAGCACAGGGTCGGTGTCAATTGTGACAGCATGTTCTAGTGCCTGCTCATTTATGGAGGCCAAGAAGGCTGCAAGAGCCTCCTGCGAGAGCCTCTTGCAAGACCTATCATGAGAAGGCCTGGTGGGATTTCAAATACAAAGAGCCAAGGGGAGCGTCAATACTGAAAGTGAATTGCATGCGCTTAATAGTTCTGGGGCGGGAATTCTGGACCATGACAAGGGTGGTGTTGAAATTGAGCTACACTATGAACAATGTCTATCTACACTACGCTGAGATCGAGAACGAGGTGATATAGCAATTGCCGGAAGCCCTCCATATCATCCTCGTGCAGGCCTGTAGAATGAAAACCTCGTAAGACTGCCATAATTGCAGCTAGTACCCAAACTCCGCAGTCATAGCCATTCGTCTGCAGAGGTTCGAGCTAGAAAATGTAGTTAGCGAGGGCTCAGATTTCATGACAGATCAATTTACAATAAGGGGACGAGCTACCCATCCTTGAAGATCGAATGATACTGCAGGGTGGCGTTGACGTGCAATAGATAGTAGACGAGACACAAGTGTCATAATGGCCTACATGGATGATGTCAATGTTTCCGCCTGTGCCATGATAAGTAGCTGAGCCTCACCTTGATGTCATGTTGCCATGGCCGCTTTTCAGCAAAACTATCGAAAAGATGAAGCTCCTTGGAGGATCGGCAAATAACACAGAGTACCCAATGACCAACAGGCACTGGCCGATGAATAGGCAGAATCCAAATGTCCTTCTCCCAATAACGTGTCCACGAACTTTGACGCCAGAGCATCTCATCAGCTGCGTTGTATCTGATGCGTGGGAGGTCATGAGTAGAGAGAATGGCAATGCGCTGCGCTACAGGGATGGACATCTGGGAATCATGCAGCAAGATTGCGCAGCCATTGAGGCATACATCGTTGAGACGGGCAGTCGAGGAACCAAGGAAGGAGATATCCCTTGGATCAAATATTTGTCGTGGGAAGCCATGGCGAGAGGGCCATATCCTAGTTGCTGCACCTGGCCCTTGCACAGTGATGCGCAGATCCTTGCGGGGCACAGGTGTTTCATCAATTTGAAGTACCTGCGAAGGGTGTCAAAATGGTAAGGAAGGTAGCAAATGGTAATGTACCTCCGGAACCGCCCAACAGATGGTGACATCAGCTTTTTCCGCTTCGTCAATGTCTTCTATGTCCTCGTCAGCAATAGCATCTTCCTCGAGGAAGTCAGAGAATGCGATTTGATGGGCGTCGATACTTGATGCTGGCCCTGCTTCAAAGTCTGGGATATCATCTTCTTGGTGATCAATTGCCAGTATTGGAGGGTTATGTATCCAACTAAGGGAGGCTTTGGTTGCACCTCGTGTGAGTGTCTTTGCGAGATCTGTAGCTACTTTGACACGATCAGAAAAGCGAGCCACAGAGGCAAATGGATTTTCCCAGCGTGATCGAAGTTGAAGAAGGTGGTCTCGACGGGTCCGCAGTGAGAATATGAAAAGTTCGTCTATTGACATCATCAGAAAATGGCAGAATAAAGCACTAGACTCACTTACTCGCATCAGAGGAAAGAGCAAGCTCTAAAGCAGCGAGCTCGTCTCCAAAATATCGGCACAAGTTGTCAGCTTCAATACTGAGCCGTTGCCGCTCCTCTTGACATCGATCATGCTTGAGGAGGGCGCGGATTCCATCTCTCACATCTGAATCGTCTAACCAGCGTGGTATGTCTCCTGCAGACGGTGCGATCCAAACGTCCTCCATTAGAGCTTGGTCGTTGCGTAGATCCGCTAGTTTAGTTGGAAGTGCCATCGGGAGTGGTATCCCCCATGAAGGGTCGTAGAGAGTGTCTAGGTGCTCACAATAAGAGTTGAACTTACGAATTGCTGTCATCAGGGCTGGTTGTCTCTTGGCTATTGCTTTACGAGTTTGCTGGTGAAGCTTGGTGCCTAATATGTTGAGATTAGTCCAATGTGCCTTTGATCTGGTTTAGTCTCACCTAACGCTTGCTGAGCACCACCAACTGCCCTATCGAGTTTATCCCACTCGAAGAAACTACCGATTGCCCGTTTGTGTATGTTGATCTTGAGGTCGCGGGCCATCAGGAGGGTGCGGACAAAATCTAGGTTGACGCCCTGAAGCTCTGGAAACCTGTCGTGGATATTCAGTGAAGCGTATAGCGCTTCGACCTTGTCCATGAGACGTTGATGCCCCCTCTCGAGACCTTCGAGAGCACTCAGGGTATCATCTGAAGGTGCCTCCTTTTCAAGCATGGTGCGGGTAGCCTGCAACGCCCGATCTGAAGTATCCATATCAGATTGTAGCGCAAGCACTGTATCCAGTTCCTTTTTGAGACGCGCAGGAGCGTCTTATAAAAAACTAATCAGTTAAACTAACACGAGAATAGTATGTACCAGTACTTACGAGCACGCACAGAGAGTTGTGCACGCCGCTGATCAGCCCACAGTGACCGTAAATCTTCAATCGAGACACCACAGTGATTAAGAATGTCCTCGGTGGTATTGACTTGAGTCTTGATGCCACGAAATCGTCGCTTGATCCAGTCACCGAGGTCTGTGCACATCTCAGCTCCGATGGAGGCTGCCTGACGGTCTATAAGCCACAGACGCCGTTGGCGCTGAAATGTGCCAGAATAAATTGAAATATATATGTGAGATTGAGAATGGAGATGTGCTTACCGATGATGACCGCTCAATACCGATTAGACGAATGAGTCGCGACCAAAGTCGCTCGGTACCTTCTCCGTCTGATAGACCCATTCCAACGCACATCCGGGGATTATAGACAAGTTGACATCCCCACTCGTGGCCATACACGTGCATGGCAGTTGTTGCAAAGCGGAGGCGTGAAGTAATAGAAACATCTAGAATATGATACTGCAGAATGTTAGGGATACACATCACTCAAGTTACAAAACATACCTGTGAAAGTGAGCGAGCTAGTACGCAGCCAACATCGTATAGAGCAATAACTGTTGCCTGTGTGGGGAGAAGTGAGAACAGATGTTCTAGTAAGGCAACAGAGTACTTCTGCTGTTCGCCGGGTGTATCGATGTTTGTAAAGAATAGGGGAATGTCGTGACGGCAAATGAGTGCCATCAAACCAGTGTCGTCAAAGCTTTCCATGGCAGTCTTCTGCTTTTTCCCATCAGCGGCTTCGTAGGACTGCTCGCACTGGTCAATGGCCTCGTTAGGTACAATAGGAGTATGTGTCGTAGCAGGGCGCTTCCGATTCTTATGTATCCGAGAGCCAACTTGATCGACGTACGTCTTTGGTAGGAAGTATGATGGATTATAGAAGTGAGGGCAGTCGCCCGCTGAGCGGCAGTGACGATGATGAAAGTTGCCGTCTGTGGCGACATGAATGTCACCTCCTTGATCGAGGGGTCTGCCAAACAACACTCCTGCAAAACAAGCGGGACAACGCTCAACCAGGATTGATGCACAGTGTTCTCTGTGTAAGTGGGACTCGGATCGAGCCTCTTGGGAGGTATCAAGGGTGTTGGGCATGAGGACAGGATGTACCTCGCGGACCTCTTGAGAGGGATGTACCTCGCGGACCTCTTGAGAAGGATGTACCACGCGGACCTCTTGAGAGTTTGTTGCAGGATCACAAACGGGTGGTGAGGGCTCACAGGAGGCTCGGATTCGGTCACGAGCTTGTTGGATTGCTTCTTCAATTGTCCGCTCCACCTTGACGTGCAGAATGTCGTACCACTGAACTGCATGTCCAAGACTTCTTCCTGAATGGTTCCTGGATGATGTTTCCCTGTGTAGTTTAGAGTTAGGGTTATTCTTGGATTTGAATATATAAACTTACATGTTCGTCAGTTGACTGGAAACCCCGCCGAGCGTAATGAGTTTTCAATGTGGCTGCAAGTGCGTTGACTGCATCACACGAACGCTCAAATAGCGCTCGATAAAAGGAAAGAAGTTCGATGGAAACCGCTATCCTTGGAAGCAAGGGCGCGGTTGGGAATAATCCGTGGAGTATAAGGACTTGGGAAATTGTTGAGCAATTACAGCTCAGGACCTCAATCGAGACAAATCCTAGTGTTGAATTAGTAAGGCCAGTGAATGATAAGAAGCCTAGCTACACTTACGATCAAAAAAGAGAGAAACGATGGATGAGCGCTTTTGAGCACATGAATTAACTGCACACGCAGATATGATAGAAGGCGACTTCTCAAGTGGCTGACCGACCGTTCTCGCGAGATAATTAAGGAGAGGTTTGATTAAGGTGGGGATCACACCTTGCCAATTTCCATAGAGTGTTCGTGACGCTGTAGAGAGTGATATCTCTACAGGCTCGTATTCCCTGATTTCTACATCGACCTCATCCCTATCCACAGGTGGGCGCGACTTTCCCGCGACCTTCCGCACCTTCCGCGCACTTCCCGCGCTCGCGCTCAGCGCGCGCTTTCCCGCGCTTCCTCCGATCCATCCATCCATTGTCTATTCGGTCCATAGGTGCGTATTACATACATATATTGGTTTTCTGACATCCACTGTCTCATTACATACATCTGTGACATTCCTCGGCCGCGTTCCCGCGCTTCCGCGCTCCTCGGCCGCTTTAGGATGCTTTTCGGTCGCTCTTCGCTAGCTATCCTCTATATCTACTGGGCCTTCTGACAGAAGGTTCCGGACTGAGTTACCCATTAGAGATTTGTACTATGCCTTAGAGCGCACCTATCTACAGCTAGGAGTCATATTCTCCTTCCCTTATCAGTCTATATTCATAAGACATTCGCTTGATATCCATTCCTCGCGTCCTACACGATCCTAGACATCCTTCCGCACTTGCGCTCTACGAGCGCCGCGTTCCCGCGCGTTCCGCGCTTTCTGCGCATTTCCCGCGCCCTCCGCATACCTCGCGCGTTCCCGCGCTTCGAGCGCACTTAGTCGCCTGACTTCCGCCTGACTCAGCTTCCCCTAGAGGTCGAACATATCGCCCTCACATCAGAGCAGATTCCTCCAAGTCTGTTCGTTGTACCCACAACGCCTTGTCAGGGAGTGTGCGCCGCTGGAGCTGAATGAGCTGTGTGTTCGCTTGTAGTTTATCATGAGGGGGTGGATGTTGAAGCTCGGGCACTGGACAGTCCGATTCGTACACCCATTCATCGTCGTTCGAACTGCCTATAATTGCGGTCGGATCCATGTTTGAACTGCTGGGATTGAATACAGAAGCAGCCTCTGGTAATGTTGGATTGATAAGAGCTTGCATGCGTAGGGCGAGCTGGCGGCATTTGACATCTGCGCCTGGGATATTCACAAATGTTTGCGTTTTTTTCTTGTCTCGGGACTTGCGTGGACTAACAAAGTGTTTCCCAAGTCCCCGTCCAGAGGATGACACTTGCTCTGCACGGCGCATTCTGATTCAAGAGTGGTGGATGAGCTACTGCTACAATAAAACTACTAAGTGCCAGTAGAACAGAAGGCCACGCATATGCAGCATGGTACTTACCCCCAACCCAGCGTGGAAGTGCCCCTATTAAGTGGAAAGACCTACTGAGAGGTGCGGGTAGCTATTGAGAGCACTTCTGAGTAGGACTAGAGGGCTATTGGAAGGTATGGGTAGCTATTGGGAGGAGTATTGAGAGGCGCCGTGTAGGTATGTATTTCATTTCTCACGCGATCTAAAATTAGAAGGCGGGAGGGGGGGTCTCACAGACTAGTTGCCGCCAACATAGAAACTGGGTCTCTTAGACCCTTTATAGGCACTGAGAAGTGCTGCCTGAGGTGTACTATCGCACGGACTCAATCTCCCAACAGCCTGCAACGAAATCAAACAAATAGCTCATTCTCTCCTGGAATTTAGTATCATCACCAATCTAGGAGCAACTAACTCAGACATACTTAGAGCAATGGCCATCGTACTCATCGAAGCTGAGCAAAACCTCGACATGGCAAAACTGATAGAAAAAATAGACGCACTCATTCAAGGACCGATTGCGCAACTCGAGGAGAAAGCAGAAGAAATAGCAGAAGCAACAGAAATGCACAAAAACGCACTAGAAAGCGCAGTATCAGAGCTACGTGGCAATCTACACATCTCATCAGAAAGCATCGAAAAAATAGTAACAAATGCCACGAGGGCATCGCAAATAGAGAATCAAATCGAACCAAGGGCAGAACGACCTAACGGGTCACAGTCATATGCCAGCGTCGTCAGAAACGAAGCCCCCCCCCAACTAACGAAAATCTTAGCCCGCAGTGAAGCCCAAGCCAAACAGATACTCATCGACAAACGAACATACGGCGAAGTAGACTCGCTCAGAGGACTCACGGAGGCGGAACTCGTTGCCAAAGCAAAACTAACAATAGAACTGGTAGAAAGAGACGGAACAGCAATTCCACCCAACATCGACTTCTGCTCAGCAAGACGCTTACCCCACGGAGGAATCCTCCTTGAACTCAACACCGTTAAATCAGCACAGTGGTTCGACACTCCAGCCAACCGAGGAGCATTCATCGCCAATTTCAGCCACAATGTAACCATCAAGGACCGATCATACAATGTACTAATCGAAAACATCCCTGTCACCTACAACCCCGGATCAGTGCAAGCCAACACGGAGATCGAAAAGAGAGAAGGACTCAAACCAGGAACGATAACGAGATCGCGATGGATCAAACCGGTGGCCCGATGAAACGAAGGACAGAGAACGGCACACGCTATTATCACACTCAAAACAAAAGAAGGCGCCAATCAACTCCTTCGATTTGGAGCCTCAATAGAGGGGAAAAAGGTATTCGGAAGAAAGCTACTACCAGAGCCCACCCGTTGTCTCAAATGCCAGTCTTTCGGAGGATCCCACGTCGCCGCAGAATGCAAACAAGAAAACGATGTATGCGGAACCTGCGGGGCTAATCATCGCACGGCGGAATGCAGAGTAGATGACCCAAACCTATATTATTGCGCTAACTGTAAAGTCCAAGGACATACCTCGTGGAGCAGAAACTGTCTGACATTCATAGAGAAGTGGGAAAGCCACAAACGACGTTCAGAAGACTCAAGATACCGATACTTCCCAACCTCCGATCCTCTCACGTGGGAAACCCTCAGTAATGAAACAGAACAGCGACGAGAGCCACCTGAAAACGCAACATGGAACCAACAAGCGACGGACCTCAACACTCACGGCAACTATGGGCGACTCCAGCTAGCACTACCAACCCGAGGAAAGGACAGCCAACAACAAAACAACGACAGACGACAGACGAAAGGACAACACAGCCAGATCAACCCCAACCGCATCCCCATTGGAACCCAAGCCCAGCTTATGGACAACTGGCTGAATACCCGAAACAACGACGATCCCAGCAAACGAACGGTACACTACGAACTCTCTCCCTCACCGCACCCCACTACCCCCCTCTGGTATCCGTCCCCAACCCCAGAACCCAACACTGAAAGATCTACCCCCACAGGCTTTGACTAAATGCAGAACAACACTAACAAACAACCCCCCAAGACAGACTTCAAGATCTGGCAACAGAACTTACGCAAATCCTCAAGCGCATGGGAACACATGCTCAAAAACCTCAACCCGAACACCTACGACCTCGCATGTATACAGGAACCGTTCCTCAACCAAGTAGGCCTTGCAAACGCATCGAACTTAAGAAGATACTGGGACGTCATCTACCCATCAAACCATAACGCCAACCCCGCACGATCTCAATCCATTCTACTAGTCAACAAAAAACTCTCCAAAAACAACTGGCACATAGTACCACTAGACACTCCCAACATAACAGCAATCGAGCTCAACCACATACTTCAGTCATTTCTTTACGTAGAACCCCTGCCCCGGATGTGCCAAAAGGTCGTAGAATCATGGCTAGCCAGTCCCCGGCCGGTGCATGTAGGATAAGTGCTGGCCGGTGTACTATCTTATTATCACTTCTGTATCATTATTTCATGTAGGATTGGTGCTGGCCGAGGTATTATAGGCCAATCTCTTGTATGTAGTATCAGTGCCGGCCAGTCTATAATACTATAACCATCTCTTTTGTCTTGTATGTAGAATGAGTGCCGGCCGATATATCATATGACATATACTAGCCATAAGATCAAGCTGGCTGGTATATGTAGAATATATCTACTGCAGTCTGATTTCATTAGTAGACTGGCCAGCTTGTATCTACGTGGGTAGGAGCATGGCTGGCCAGTGCATAGTCCTTAAGTTAATATACTGGCCATTGAGTGTACTAACCATAGGATCAGGCTGGCTAGTATATGTAGTCATTGGTGAACCTGCCAGTCTGTATATACATATGTAGGAACATGGCTGGCCGGTTTGCTTATGTTTCACTAGCAGACCGGCCAGCATGGTCCTACATGTGTAAGAACATGGCTGGCCAATTTGCCAATATTTCACTAGCATGGCTGGCAAGTTTGCTTATAATTCACTAGCAAACCTGCCAATTTGCTTATATTTCACTAGCAAACTGGCCAGCTTGGTTTTACATGTGTAAAAGCATGGCTGGCCAGTTTGCTTATATTTCAATAGCAAACCGGCCAGCATGGTTCTACATATGTAAGAACATGGCTGGCCAGTTTGCTAATATGTCACTAGCATGGCTAGCCAATTTGCTTATATTTCACTAGCAAACTGGCCAGCTTGGTCCTACATGTGTAAGAGCATGGCTGGCCAGTTTGCTAATATTTCAATAGCAAACCGGCCGGCCTGGTGCTACATATGTAAGAGCATGGCTGGCCAGTTTGCTAATATTTCAATAGCAAACCGGCCGGCCTGGTGCTACATATGTAAGAGCATGGCTGGCCAGTTTGCTTATATTTGACTAGCAAACCGGCCAGCCTGGTTCTACGTGTATAAGAGCATGGCTGGCCAGTTTGCTTATATTTGACTAGCAAACCGGCCAGCCTGGTTCTACGTGTATAAGAGCATGGCTGGCCAGTTTGTAATATTTCACTAAGAAACTGGCCAGCCTGGGTCTACATATTTAAGAGGATGGCTGGCCTGTTCGCAGTCCTTAAGTTAATACTGCCCAGTAGGTAGACTTAGGGCATCTCATTCAATGTGCAATTTGCAGGAGTGTGGGTATAATATATCAAGGTACAAATCCACACCCATTGAAAGCCTTCTCAGCATCCTGAGCAAACCTTCCCCACATCAAGACCTGTTGATAAGCATAGGCTTGATGACCAGGTCTAGTCGCTGGCTGCCACCTTCTGTTCCATTCTTTCTGGTGATACTTGAACCAGTTTATGGTCCAACCCATTTCATGTCTTACCAGACTCAACTCCTCCTGCCATCTACTCCATCTAGCCTTTGCCTTCAACCAGTTGACCCTATAGACTAAATCAGAGTGAGTTGAAGTGACTTGCACTTGAGATGAAATTTTGTTCTTACATTCATCCATCCAAGCATCTTCTTGCCCTTCGTTGGTATTATTCACCCTCCAAAACCAAGCCAGTCTGTCTGACCCTTGACCAAATCTATTTTCTTCTGTCACCTCTTTGTCTATACTCAGTTCGGTGGGCAATATTTCTCGATAAATACTGCCCAAGGTAGCTTCGTCCATGCCTAGATGTTGCATTGCTGACCTTGCCCTCTGATAGCTTCTTACATATTTGTCAATTTTGAGCTGACATCGACGAGCTTCTTGCTTCGACCTGGTGCCAGCCCACGTAGAATCGGCACTTCGAAAATACTGACGATAAATAAGGGCCTTGTGACCGAGAGCCATATGAAGGTTTTCTAGGCAGTCGTTGGCTTGGCCTTTTCGAAGTTCCAACTCTTCAGCTTGAAGGGGGCCCAGCCCAAGAGTCAATCTGTTGTGTCGAGAAGTCGAAGATGGCATCCAGATACCCATCTCTTCTGTGAGGATTTCTTCATCTATATCCTCTGAGATCTCTTCATCTAAAACCTCCACCCACTCATTACCATCGTTATCTGTACGACAGAATCTAGGATCGTCAGAATGCACTGTTCCAATATCAAGATCCATGCCAGCAGTCATAGCATCGGCAGTTTCATGAAATTTGGCAATCCTAGCTGCCAATCTCTGTCTCTTTTCTGCTATAGAAGCTTTCTGAGCAGAGGTTGCATCATTAGGAAGTTGTCGTATGTTCGCTCTCAATGCATCCCTAAAATAGCTCTTTGTCAAGCGATTCTGTTGTTCCAATCAAATTGATTACGTACTGTAAATCCTCCAGATTGATACCAGTGATGAGCCAAGATACTGTTCCTGGAAGTCTGTCGTCAACGTTCTCAGACTCGGTTAATTTGAGCCGAATCTCTGCCATAGTTGGGGCTGAACTCAGTTCCAGATTAGATGTCTTATAAGCCTCAGACAGAGCTCACTTACCTTTGTTGATCTGCAACTGGTAGATGTCAAGATACTCCCCACGTTCTTCCACAGCCTTTTTCTCATCAATTTCCCACATCAAAATCTTCCCAGGATTCAGAGACTGGGCCAGTTCATCAAAAGGAGATTTTGTCTCATCAACGCCTTTGAGAGCACGTTTATACTTGGTCAAGAGAGTCTTCGCTAGAATTTTAAGTGTCAAGCACAGTTTTAGATATACATGATTGAAGTGCTTACTTATTCCAACTATTTTTTTCCAGTTTGAGTCTCTCATATGATCATCAAGAACTTCTTGGCGATGAGCATGACTCATTGACCGAGCAGTTGGGGAAATCTTATTGAATGGTGCCCATAAGGTCTCCAAAATCTCCCCATCAACATGTCCAGCACCTTGAACAAAGTTGAGGCTGTACCTTGCAAAGCAAGCCAATTTGTGAGCGCTGAGATGGAATTTTCCAACCGCAGGGATGATCTGCATATTTTCTGGTACGGATAAGCCTTGGCTCTCAGCCACTCTCTGTAAAAAATTAATACTCCACTGACACCCCACATCATAAATAATGAGAGAGGAGTCTATATCAGCCGAATGATAATTCAAAGCATTGCATATTGAATAGTCAATGTTCATGTGTCTAAACATCTCATGAGCTCACTTGTTAAACATGCTGTTTAGGAGGATGTACAGACCTTTCGCCCTTCTGAAAATCAACTATGCTGTGTGGAACAAAGCATCCATGTCGGGCACAGGCAGTTGCTCCTACCCCTGTTGCTCGAAGATTACTCCTGCTGATATTTGCAGTGTTGATTGCTCGGTGATTGCTACAAGAAGAGCGCTATACAGGCTGTCAAGCAAAGTCAAATACCCTTGCTAAAAGTCAACTCACCTCCTTACTTTCGACAGCCAATGAGAGATGAGTCTGATATTCTCTCTCTTTCACCATATAACCAAGACCATCTGAAAGACTAATGTCTAACTGTGGCTTTTGCATAGTCATATGTTGAGCAGTAAAGTTTCCATCCACAACGAATCTTTGCGAAATGAGCCAACTGTGTAAAGAATAAGTATAAGTTCAATGAATGAGGTCAAATAAATAGAAGGTACAGCTAGCCAAGGCTTGCATACTTGTGTCTGTACAGTGTCGACTGACAATGTATTATCTGAGGTCAGCCGGCCGGAATGGTTCTACGTCCTGTCTATACAGTCCTGGCCAGCCAAATACAATATCAGAGTTTGGCCAGCCGGCCCAGGTCTACAGCCTGTCTATACAGTACTGGCCAGCTTTGTCAGAAACTAAGCCAGCAAGGCCAGAGTTTTTGTACAACATGAAGCACACAGCCGGCCGGTCAGTATAATGTTCTTGAATGTTGTATAGAAGAGAAAGCCAGCCTCCTTATAATCCGAACCAACAATAGATGACTTGCCTTTCGTACTTGTCTTGCCAGTTATCAGGTATGTTGATGCCAGGCTGAGGACACGAAGGGCAAAACCAAGCCAGATCACCCTTGCCAGGTTTCTCCCTAGTGTCATGGCCAAATCCGAAGCATTTTCGGCTCATCAAGTCTCTCCATAGACAAGACACCCTCATGAGTTCTCGATATCGATTCTAGCCAGCAAAGACATTTGATATGGTCAGTCCAACTGTTGAAAAGAATAACTATATGCTCTCACAGGAACAGTACCAGGGAATGAGTGATTGGTCATTCGTCGAATTTTCTCAAAGAAGCTTGATGCTGAAGTCTTGCACTCCAGTGCATCAATTAGAAAATGATCTAAGACTTCAAAAGTGAAGGCAGTTCGGGGTCGAGTGACGCTTGCAGGAAATAACCTGGCCTTCAGCAACTGCAGATGCTGCTGATGCTTAGACCCAGGACAACCACACCAAACAACATTGTGCAAAAACACTCCAGTTGAATGTATGATGGTCAGGGTGGATGTCGTAGTTGAACTGGAAAAGGTCTCCATTGGCACAGACCCAGCCTCTGCATCCAATGGCATATCCTCCCATGCCTGTGGGTCTTCAGAAAATGGACATGGTTGCCCCCCATGGCCCATATACCAGACAATACCCAATTCTTCGAGCGACTTGTCTTCAAAGCATTTTCCAGTCCACTGTTGAACCTTGTGAAAGGGCAAATGTTGGTGGGTTTTGACAATGCAAGGATGACAAAATGTCTGATCCCCACTGCATGTCAAACAATGGAATTTCCCTTCACCAATCTGACAAGACTGGCACTCCAAGACATCAGAGGGCTTCTCCAAGTCAAGGAGGATATCGAGATATGAGTCTCGGAAAGGCAGATATTCTTGGATAAAGTCGTTCTGAGTCTAGTTCATTTGATCTCGATTGAGTATAGAATTAAATTGCTATGCATCAATCTGGTCACCTTTGTTTTTCTTGATTGGTTCTCTGTATATGAATTAAAGTCACCGAGGACTTCTCCATCAAATTCCTCCTGAATGCTTGGCAACCCTTGAGTTTCCTCTCTGACCCGTTTACGAGGGCTAGAGGAAGGAGATGGTGTTGGGGCAGTGTCATAGAAGGCATCAGCACATGATTCCACCCAGGTCATCTTCCTTTTCTTTCCAAGGACTTGTTTGTGAGACACGTAATCGACATCTAGGTCCTTGCCTTTGGATAATCGACCTCTTCCTTTGAAGGAAAATGTAGCTGCCTTGAGGCGAGTTTTTTTTTGAGGAGACATACTGTTACTAAGGCAAAAGAGGATGTCCTTAATATTTTGGTTGTAGTTGACACAATCATTGATAGAAATGGCTAAACTACTACCTCATTTAGATCTAGTATGTATGCTCAAACACCTGACTTATCCCTTCACCCCCCTCTGACATTTCGTACTTCACTCTCTTTTGGTTTGCCTTCCCACCATCTGCAAAAAAAAGTCCTGTGTTGGAAATGCTGGTCTTGGCACCCCCACTCTAGAATGAACTTTATCTTTCATGAAATGGGCAATGACAATCCTTTCTCCTTTAATCCATGGACTGATAGAATGCTCCAGAACCTTGCCTGAAATGAAGACCATGGTCCCAGGGTGATAATCCAGCTCCGCTCCGATATCTCGTAATGTCAACTTGGCCTCATGACCACTACCCAAACTCACTAAAAGATCAAAGAGTGAAGGTGCCCCACCAGGGTCTCTATGAGAAAATGTGACACGGTTGGCAATTACTTCCAATCCAGAGAAGATTGAGGGCCATTGAGACACAGGCACTGCATCTGGTTTACTCGCCCTCCTGACTTGCTGTACAACTTCCGAAATAGCAGTGGAACCTGCTTCAAACAGACCAGGAGCCGAGGCAGCGGTAATTGCGTTCCAAAAATATTCAGTAGTCGATAAGGCGGCGAGCCACTCTTGGACTTCTGCAGATGAGTATGAAGCAGATGTGACCAGTGGGTCTTGAATTCTCTGCAAAAATGAGCAAGAACTGGCTAGATGTTATTGATTAGACAAATACCTCATGTCTTTGCATAAAATATGCCGGAGATACTGTAACTCTTCCAGCTCCGAAAATTCCCCCTCCCTCAGGCACAACAAAGCCTTGAGATCGCCAAGATTGTTTTGAGGCCGATGAAGTCGGAACAGTTCTAAGAAGCATATTTCGCAAACCCTTAGTGGCTGTGTTCACATAGTCCTACAAAATGAAATAATGTTACGAGAGGGAATCCCCATCAAATAACAAACTTACAACTCGAGATCTTGACAAGATACCAGGCAAGTACACCATCATTATTTTACCATGTTTGTCCACAATGGTTGCTGGTGCAGACATTTTGCCTATTGCTGCTGGGGGGAAGTATTTCTGTAATCGTTCTATTTCTGGGGAGGGTGAACCGTCTGCCTTGGGTGGAGAGCACTTTGCCATTTCGGCATATCTCTCAACATCCCAGTCTACATGATCTGCCACTTAGATCAAAACCTGGTAATACAGTTATTAATAAGTAACTCACAAGGGTTTTACATTGCATAAGCAATTTTGAGTGCTGCTCGAGTTATTTCATATTCAGATATTGAGGAAGGACACTTTGATGGGCATCAGCTGTTGCCAAGCAACTGTTTAGTTGCACTCCAATTCTCAACCTGAACAGGTTAGCAAGTCAAAACATAATGTTAAATGATGAACTGTCATACCTTGCCTTGTGTAGAAGGTGAGATTGTACTTTCCCCTCCTTGAAAACACTTGTGTTTGCAGAATCCCTCATAATTTGAGTGATCTGACCAGTCAGTGCAGCCCTTAGCTTTGTGTTTCACTTCTTGAGTTGTCCATGTGAGGGAGGGAGAAAATATGAACCGACTGAAACAAAGCAAAAATAGCCGTCTGAATTCCCACACTGTCAATTTGTCCCAATTTAGGTACATTGTAGATGATTATGAAATGATGGAAGCAACTGATAGAAAACAGTAGTGGCTAATTTGACTAAAATGGTATACATATATGAAATCAACAGTTCCACGAATTCGGAACTCTAATAGATTACATCACACATAAGGCCGGTCAGCTCGGTTCCAAGTGACAAGTGCCTTGTTACCCTTGAATTTTGAATAAGGAACGCGCTCTAAGTATTCTATGATTTTCAAAGTTGAACATGTGGAATGATGAGCGGCTAATAAGAACTCACTAATGGTGTGGGATGATACTTCGTGCGGTGGAGGGCATATGCGATGAAATGTGGGAGCTTCACTTGAGAGTTAGAAGACAATGGGGGGGAGGTAATTTGGGACAAGCAAACAGATGGGTTATGAACCTTGTGCACAACCACGAAGGCTGCTCATGACCATGAAATGGGTCAGAGTGTCTCGTGGAAGGTTGAGTTGGTTGGGTTTGGGTGGCGCTTATGCGAAGTTGAACGTGTGGAATGATGAGCAGCTAATAAGAACTTTCTGAAAGGGGGGGGGGGAGGGGGGGGGGGAGGTACAAGTGGACCATGCACAGCAGCCATGATGGGGTGATGAGTTGACTCACCAACAGTGTAGGATGATAACAATACGTGAATGAGGAACGCTCTGGGCATTCTGAAAGGGGATGGGGGGTAGGTACAAGTGGACCATGCACAGCAGCAGTGATAGGGTGATGAGTGGGCTCACCAACTGTGCAGGATCATAACCCATACGTGAATGAGGAATGCTCTGAGCATTCTGAAAGGGGGATAGGTACAAGTGGACCATGCACAGCAGCTGTGATAGGGTGATGAGTGGACCCACCAACAGTGTAGGATGATAACAATACACGAATGAGGTGCTCCGGGCATTCTGAAAGGGGGGTGGGTGGGTAGGTGCAAGTGGACCATGCACAGCAGCCATGATGGGTGATGAGTGGAACGGGCAGTGTGGTGTTGTGAAGGGAAAAGTGATCTGAAAAGTCAAAGTCAAAGTCAACATTGGGGTTTAGTTAGAACGGGACTGGAAGTAACATCGAGTCTCAAATGTTACTGATCGGCACTTTCAGCACACCAAATGGCGGCACTTGACAAGGCAGAGTTGTCAAGCTTACCTTCTTGGAGTAGTAGTAAGTAATAGTGAAGGCGGCAGGTACTGCTAGTGAAATTATGCGTTGCATGCAAAACAAAGTGTTTCGATGGTGTTTCACATTGGTTACTTTTATTTGTGTGCTTCAAGTTGAATCAACCAAGC
>NW_024539400.1:0-75361 GCF_016758775.1 Suillus clintonianus
TTCAAGCACACGCTTGATCAAACGCTGAAGTCGCGCTCGAGTTGGCTCCCCCTCCATATCCAGAACAAGTTGAAATCCTCGCAAGCCGAGGACGCGACTGCATTGCCCGAGAACCAGGGTGAAGGTGAAGGCGAGAGTGAGGGCGAGGGGAGGGCGAGAGGAGAGAGCGAGAGAGAGGCGAGGCGAGGATGATATCGAGGGCGAGGGTGAGGGTGAGGGTGAGGGTGAGGGCGAGGGCGAGGGTGAGGGTGAGAGCGAAAGCGAGAGTGAGGGCGAGGGCAGGGCTGAGAACGTGAGCAAGGGCGAGAGTGAGGAGAGTGAGGGCACGTCCTCTCACATTAATACCATGGACACGAAGGGCACCGCTAAAAAGAAAGATAACGACGACTTCCCACTGGAGTTCCCTATCGAAGTACCCGAAGACCCTCTCCGCGCACCCCTTCCAGAACCTATCGGCAAGATTCGCGTCGGTGACCATCACTACGATATGCTCGAAATCATCTTCTCCAGCCAGGGTCTTGTTGGTCGTGGTACCGTTTGTTACCTAGCCAGGAAAGACAACGAGGAATTCATCATAAAGGACCACTGGGTCCTGGGGGGAGAGAAGGAGGCCATGAACGAAGTCAACATGATGAGGAAGATGAATGGAGTCCGAGGGGTTCCTAAGCTCGTCGAGCATTGGATCGTCGAGTCCAGGAACAAAATCGACCAAACTGCAAACTACCGGTACAAAGTTCTGCGCAGCCTTAAGAACACATTTCGAACTCACGTTCGCCTCGTCTTGAAGCCGCGCGCGAGACCTTTGCATCAATTTTCGCACGAGGCTAGAGTTGCTTAGTTCAATACGCGATATCGTGAAGAGTAAGTACGATATAAATATGTATCACAGATTTTACTTACCTATTGTTTAGTTCAGAAGGATGCAGTGGAAGAGCGCAATATTCTCCACCGCGACTGTAGTCTGAACAATGCGATGATCGAGGACGACGGGAAAGACACACACGGGATGCTGATAGACTGGGAGTTCGCCGTGAGTATTTTGAAGAAGGGGAACTATGCTGTCGGGGGCACGGTTAGTGTTTTGATTTTACTAAAGAATATCAATTTTTAACAAAGAATGTCTAGGGCACATTACCGTTCATGTCTCGAGCGCTTCTCTTGCAGCTCCACCTCTGTGATCCAGATGGAGCGGATGAACGCAAAAAGGCCTCTGATTCGAAACCGAACCCTGCCCCCCTGATCAAGCATACCTACCACGATGACCTTGAGTCGATGTTCTACATCTTCATCTGGATCTGTATCGAATTCAGAGGTCCGCTTGGCATGAAACGTATTCTCAAGCAAGGTCCCGACTGGATACCGGGCCAATGGTCCGCGGACAAGTTCAAATTGTGCTGTGATGCCAAAACAACATTCTTCTGGCACACGGAGCACTACGTCAAGGAACTTACCGAGCAGTTCCATCCATACTTCAAAAAACTCCTCCCTGTCGCGCTGGAATGGTATCATCTGATGAGAGAACCGAGTAGGGTAACTTTCAACGACATAATCGGGATGTTGGAGAGACATATCACGATTCTTCCGATCGATGAGCCATCGCCTGAGCTCCTCGTCTCACAGTGGTTACTCAAAGGGCTTAATGCAGAAGGCTCTGGGAGCGGTGGCGAAGAAGGGGAGTCACAATCACCCATACGCGAGACTGCAGTGCCCCGGACACGCCTTAACAACAAGCGACTTGGAGTCACTGATTACCGATGGACCATGGAAATGGCACCCAAGGCAAAAGGAGTAAGACTGGATAGGGGTGTTTAGCGAAACGTACTTTAGCTTGATTTTTTACCGCAAATGTTTAGGTAAACTTTCGATGATTAATGCATGTATTCTGTTCGAGTCATGTGACATGATAAATATATCCAACCTTCCTCAACGACGTAACGTAGCATCATTACCCTCAACATTTGACTTGCAAGTTTTCTACTACGTTATATATGCGGCCTACGGATAACAGTCGACTCGTAAAATTCCCAGCCTTTTACACAATGGCTGCGGCCGCGGTAGAGTCATATTTCGAAATCATTTTTGTGATCATCATTCTCATTCCGCCGCCAGCAGACTACTACAAAAAGCCGGGATAATCTGGTTCAATCAGTGCTACTTATTATTGCTCCACAGTATATTCCTCCCGTCCACGGCCCCAGTCATGCCTACCCAACGTCAAAATCCTACCCGCAGTAGCCCCAAGAAGAAGAGATCAAAGCGCAAAGCTACGGACTCTGATGGGCAAGAGATTTCAACAAAGAAATCACGGGCTGGGGCCGAGTCACTCTCCATGTCGCAGCAGCCGACTCTAGATGAAGATAGCTCCTTGCTCCCTCGGCGTTCTGGACGTTCAGGTGCAGGAACGGGAGGTAGGGCTGATCAACTCGAGAGAATTGGTGCCCTCTTGGGTGCCCCAGCACGGACCAACCAACCCAAGGGCTCCACCTCCCTCGACTCGAATGTTCCAGTCAACCCTCTCGCTCCAGAACCACTTCGTAAGGGCCGTGGAAGTCGTGCGAAGGTAAGTATATTATTCTACCTGTAGTTACAGATGGCAATACTGAATACATTTAGAAACCCCCTCCGCCGTATAGTGCCTCCGATACGGTGGATCCTCCTGCTGCGACTCCTACTAAACCTCGGGGGAAGAAAGCCAAGGTGACAAAGAATGCTCTTATCCCTCCCTCGAGCTTGGAGACAGCAGATGACCGACCCAGTTTCCATCAATGCAAAGCTGGCACAAGGTTTGGATTTTCTCAATCCATTGTACCCCCTGGCACAGAACCTGACTTGCAAGTGCTCAACAACCCGTATGTGGCCGCAGCCAGGGCAAACGTCGCCACGACATGTCTTCCTGCCCCCATCACCCCCGCAAACCAAATTTCTGTGCCTCCACTACCTTCAAGGACTGCGATCAAATACCTTCCTGCTGCCATCACCGTATCTGCAAAGCAAGATTTCGCGCCACCGGTACCTTCAAGGTCCACATCAGCTGCGCGTCCATCTGACACTCTTTTCTATCAAAACTTGGACCCAGCCCTTCACTCAGTTGGCGATGGACATTTAGGACAGTCTGATGGATCAGATGCATCCAGTGAGGGCAGTGATAGCGGTACTACTGATGACGAAGAGGAAGTTGATGAGGAAGTTGGTTGGGGAGCATCGCAGGGGTACCATACCGCGCATCCTGGTGAGTCGCTGGTTTTTTCCGTCGTCATGAGCGCTAAATGAGGGACAGGTTTCTCGAAGGAAGTGCCACCGCCTCGACCCGAGGTCACCACTGCTCTTCCGACAGACTTCGAGTTCCAATATTCCCGCGACGAAGAAGATCATACAGCAGAGAGATCTTTGGCAGTGGAAAGCGGCCCCAGCGATGATGACACGATCCAGGTATATTTCAATTATTTTTCTGAAGCCCGCTAATTTCTTTTTTTCTGCAGCCGGCGGCCACTGAACCCAAGCCAGATGATGTCTTAGTCAATCACCACAAGAAAAACGGACGTCCCCGTCTTCCTAATCCTGAGTTGCTTGATCTCCTCCGATCCTCCGACACAAAAGACATTGAAGCGAAGTCCACCGAATCGAAAATCCCAGCTACGACGGTCAAATCTTCAAGATCCAAGGAATCACCTGAAGGACCCAAGCCCACTCAACTTGGCTGGTACCCGCCACGCTGGAAGACCTTCCTTGAGGATGCCAAAGGGGACTGCCGTGCCCAGCACGCAATCGAGAACGCGTTCCCGACCTTGGCTGATGATCTGCCCATTTCCGTCACCGAGGCTCTCACATCATCTCTCGTAGAATGGCTTGAAGGCGGTAAGCAGGTTGAAGCAGGTATGTCCTTTTCTTCCTCGTGATGTTTTACTCATGAAATCTACTAGGTCTGTGGCCCGATCACAAGCCCGACATGGCAAAACTGGTATGTGCGTCGATTGCCGCATGTCTAGATACTGATGTTTTGTTATCCTAGCTATTCGAAGACTTGTCAACATGGCGTTCCGACCTGAAAAAACTAGCAGTCGCCATAGCGCCCAGCATGTATAACCTCATCCCCCCACCTGAAGTCACTGCGCCAGATCGTGCCGCATGGGTACAGAACGCCGCTACGGTGCTTTTGGAGGACTCGCTCTTTCTTCGCAATGGTATGGATGACCTGGGAAAAACTAACAATGCTGCTCACCCTGCCCTCCGAGAGGCCGCCATCAGCTTCCTATACACCGGATCTTATCGTGTCGCTCACAGGAGGCCGGAGATTTTCAAGAAGGCGATACCATTGAATAGCCTGGCTTTGATTTGCACCGCGGTATTTTTTTATTCGTCTATATTATATGCTACTCATTCAAACTGATTTTTGTAGTATCATTGCGTCCTGGATGGCCTTTCCAAGAACGGCAATGGCAAACTCTTCCCGAAATTCTCCGCCAAAGAATATGGCTCTATTTACAACTCGATAATTGTTCTACTCGACGAGGTCAACAGAGACCCATACCACGGACCCAAATTGAGGCGGCAACTTCGCCACTGGGCTGCAGAAGGATGGTAAGTTTTTTTTAACGAAGTCTCGGACACTGACACTCATTGAACTCATACAGGGCGGAGTCTTGCAAGCTCGACGGGAGGGACACGACAAAGCATAATCATCTGCGAGTCGTTCTGGATTAGGTTTGGGTGTTTTGCGTTCATGATCTCAATTTTCCACGTCTACGCTGTCTACTACCGCTTACCTACATTTGTATTCGATTCCGCGTATCTGTGAAATGCATCTATTTTGGTCGTTCTCCATATTTTTAGATTCGAGGATCGTGCAGCGATGAAGATGCGGTGTGCAGTAGTAGTACTCTAGACAGTAGCCTACAGTAGCAGTACTCTAGACAGTAGTATACAGTAAAATTTTCTGGCAAACTGTGTACAGAAAAGAAGCTCTGGGGTGTCTGTGAGTGTCTGTACAGGGATTGACAGGGAAGGGTGTTACTGTGGTGAGCTGGCTAGAAGGGACCAAGCTGTCCATCTGTCGTGCTGTACAGCTCTGTACAGCTCTGTACAGACCGTTCTGATTTACTGATGCAGCAACTAGGCAATGTCATGGGTATCTGTAACCCACCATGGGTTGTGGGTGTGGGTATCCAGGGGTATGGGTGGGGGTAGGCACTTGGGATACCCACACCCCTACCCACACCCACATGGTGGGTATGTAGGCAAAAATGTTATCTTTGCACTGTGATGTGTCATTCAACTTGTCAAATATACTAGTAGTGGTCTCAGTGAATGGTATGCCTAGGTTGAATGACCAGCAACTTCACTTTCCATACTATCTTTGTCATCTATGTTGATTCAATTTATTATGCTACATGTAGTACTATGGAAGCACAACTTTGAGCTTTGGTTCAGTAGTGTTCAAAATTATATCTTGCTCAAATGACTACTTGTTAACAAAATAAGACTCACAACAGACTTGTCTAAACTAGTACTACAACTTCTATAAAGACACTGAAGGATAATATCAACTTTCTTTTTTTTGCAGAGACTTATTGATGTTGGTTTTATTTAGCTTATATTTCACATAAAATGATTACCAATTAACAAGGTAAAATCAGCAGTAGATTTGCCTCCAGTACTATAGTCTACAACAACATTTGTTAAGATAGTACCAACCAGTTATGTCACACACCCATGGGTATACCCTCCATGGGTGTGGGTATGGGTAGCCATCCCTGGTACCCATGAATAAACCCACACCCACACTGGTGGGTGTGGGTTTTTGGTGGGTGTGGGTGGGGGTATGACCACAGATACCCATGGGTATACCCACGTCATTCCCTACCAGCAACAGTATCAAAATCCGCAAACTTCGGTGAGAGCTTATCGAAAGTCTTCTTACTGAGGTCCTAACAAGGTCAAGATCTCTCGTAATCAGATAGGTGTTGCTCAACCTACCAGAGAAGCAGTCCAAAACTGGACATCACCACAGCAAGACGTCATCAGCGAGCAAAGGAAGCGCGACCGTGACAGCACTGAGGACATGCCATCAGAAACCCAGAATGCTGAGAAGAAGCATCGGATGACAAACAGTATTACCGGCAGCACTGAGGACGTGCCACCAGTGCCTCAAAGCACTGAGAAGAAGCCTCGTAAGACGAAGAATGCTCCCCAGAAGGCACCAGCCAAGCAGCTGAAACAGACGGCAGCCAAGACAAAGGCAACCGAAGATGGCAAGAAGGCACTGGAAGAACTAGAAGAATCAGTCAATTGGACTAACGACGAGACAAGGATATTGCTCGAGGCACTCCTGGGTCCTGATAGTGAGCTCTACACGGAGCTTGGCACAAATGCAAAATATGCCTACAGAAAGGTAAGTGTGAAGTTTGAGAGACATTTGTTTACACTGATGAAATACCTGTAGGTATCCCAAACGAAGTCCACAATCAGTCAGAAGCAGATATGAGCGGCTACGGAAGCTATTCACATACATATTAGCATTCGAGTCGATGACTGGCAATGGCGAGGGTGATCCTGACGTTAAGGAGCTTGATGAACAGATCAAAAATGCAAGAGTAGCAGGGAGGGATGTAGGAAACTTATCTGGGACCATGCTGAAACGGTGGTATACTGAGGGCTGGTATGAGCTGTTCAACAACCGGTGAGTACGAAAACTTAGTACTGTTGTACAATATATCTCACCTATAATCAAGCCTTGGCGAGCACCCAGGGCTGGTGCGGGAGCATGACTTTCACTCGGGCACCATTTCGGACACAATCGAGATTAGCAGTGACGAAGATGCCAAAGATGCTAACAGTGGCTTTGAGAGTGCTGATGCTGAGGCAAAGCCAGCAAGGAAAAGTACTGCAAAGGGAGGCACAGCATCTACAAAGACACAAGAAAAATCATTGACCTCGAGAGGTGTTCCTGCACCACGTCACAAACGGCAGTCATCTCGCACAAGCATGGGAAGCGAGCTTGCAGAATATCTCACATCGAATGCCGAGTATATGCGGTATATGATGAAAAGTGATAATGATCGCTTGAAAATTCAGCAAAAACGTGAAAATCGGCAGGACGAGAAGCAAGCAGCAGATGCGAGAGCAGCACAGGTTGAAGCTAGGGTTAGGAATGCAAGGGAAGTCCTGGCAGACGAGATGATGCCAGATGACATGAAAGAGGTAGCTCGAAAGGTACTAATGGACTACTTTACTGACAAGAATTAGTGACAGTTAATCTAGAGGAAATAGATCATTCATTATCAGTAAACGGCGGTGGCGCCCAGCTTCTCGAAGCCACTCGTCAGTCTCATAAGCAGGCAGCTCCACCCGACCATCTGGAATCGCACCGTCAAAGTGCAGGACATCTGCATCATGAGGAGCACCCTCCTCTGAGTCATCCTGGTCAGGATCGGAAGGATCGAAGAATGGTATCTGCTCCGGGCAGTCTCCCAAGTCGATACACAAGTTCTGGAGGGCGAATAGTGCCTGCATCAGACGGTAAGTGTCCTGGATGTTCTGCTCTGGTGGTAGATCCTTTAGCGATGGGAAGCGACCCTTAAGGGCACCAAATGCGTGCTCAACAGTGATTCGAATCGATGACAGACACTGGTTGAACTTGCGGCGACGAGACTTTTCCTGTAGCGGCTGATCCCTGATCTCAGGTTCTGTGAAGGGCCGTAACACATACGGAGATGATGGATAACCTATCTAATAGTCAGGATATTCAAAACGCAGGATACGACAACACATACCTTTATCAGCCAAGACTTGGCCATTGTTCGGAAAATAGTCTCGGCGGTGACACCACACATGCGACTTCTTCCACATGGTAACATCGGACACAGAGCCGGGCCAGCCAAGGTCCACAGAGATGAACCGCATCTTGTGGTCGACGATGGCTTGAACATTGATCTACAAAGGTTGGGTTAGGCTCGACACATGTGGATTTGATAACTTACCGCAGGAAATTTTTTACGACAGATGAAAGTGAAACCATTCTCTTCGGGCATCTGCGTCAGCCGGATGAGTGTCCCATCCAACATCCCAACACAATCCGGAAATCCGTATGCGTCCATGATATACTCGGATGTTTCTTGGCGGCGCTCGTCATCTCCCCATGAAACGACATGGATACCCAACTCCCGCAATGCCCGCACTACTCGCCGGCAGTACAGGAACACTGTTCCAAATCCGATTGCGAGTTTGTGCGCAGCTTGGAGTGGATTCGCACCTCGTGTGCCGTACCGTAGGAGAAAGCATGCGAGTTGATATCGAACGGCGCGCTGTGGTCTCTTGCCAGTTGATCGGAAGATGGGGTTCTGTTCGAGTAGATGGACAAGACGGTCAAAGGTGGGCCGTCCAACCCTAATAGATGTTGGCGAAGATAATGCTGATAATTGAATAGAAAACATACCTGTATTCGTGTCGAAAATCTCGGTCTGGCCAGCTTAGAGAAATCTCGAAGAATTCGAAACATTTTCTCCATTGATTATATGGGCCACGCGAGACACCGGATAGCATACTTGCGAATACTTGAAGTACTGTGCTTGTTCTTGTGAGAGATGCAGCAGTATGATGACTGTGGTCACCATTGTCGTCGTCAGGAGAAACGAAGTGTTCGAGTTCGAGACGAGCGCGCTGTGAGATACCTAACATAGACGATGAGGCAGAAACGACAGTTAAGAGGTCGCGGAATTCTCGTTGTCGCTGCATAAGTGTGTTGCGCGATGGTTGTTGATAAGGCGGAGTAAGCCTGGCTTCGGCAACCCAAATGGGGTCTCGCCGGTCGGCTATGTTGTTTGGCTTAAGGCACGGTGGGACTTGACACACCTTGAACTTGACATCGTAAGAATTGAGCACGCCTATTCGCTGCCCGTCAGGAAAGTAGGCTGTGGTTGTAATACCCACGCCAGCCTTCGACGTCCTTGCCGGTTTCAGGATCATATTGATGTCTAAACCGAACTGCTTCGTCGATGCGGAAGCCATGGTTGTGTCTACGCGAGCGAAATCCCACTCAAGTAGCCAAGATATCCTTTGTATGCGTGCGTTCGAAGGAGCTGCGGTAAGCTGTCCTCGTGCGCTGTGAGCCTGATGGCTGATAAGGATTTTTTATTATGACAGCGCTTACCCTGCTGAAGCCGATGGTCAGTTGAAGAGGCTAGTGAAGAGAAGAGCGATCAGATCTTGATTCAAGTTGTGAGCACAGCAGTCTTCCTTGCTTATACCCTAACGCGGTTTTGCATGGCAGTGCACATCTATACATAATTCAACTTTGTTTCACCTTGCTTTTCACTCACAGCCTCATAGCCATTGCCCATGTTCCTGTGTTAGAGCGTCAATTTATATTTCCCACCAGCCAGTCCCTTAAATGGCTAAGTATCATGGCAGAGATAGCCAAAATGTTGTATGTGTAGCATTCACTTGATTTCCTAGCTCTCATTGCGGTTTCGATTTCGACGCTAGTGGCCGATTTCCCTTGTTCCATCGTCTCAACTGTCCTCAAGTTCATGCTCACCCGATCCTCTCCCTTCAGAGACCCACGCACGCGCCATTGCAGATGTGCATGGGGACGATTATCCCGTACTCCCTACCAGCCCGCACCGCGGGTGATGTCTGCATCGATATCACATTCAGCATTAACAGTCACATCCATTGACCTGTAACTTCACATATCCGACGCGATTGCATTGGGAAGTGGGCACTCTCATGGGGACTTATCGTCAATCGATTCAGATGAGTAATGAACTGTTCCAAAATCCGTGTCTTCAATTCATAAACGAGGCGATTGAACGAAAACGAGGCTCAACAAGCAGAGGCAGCTAGGAGAGCCCAAGCTGATCACGAAGAAGCCGAGCAGTCACGGTCTAGTGTTTGATCCCAGCGCCATAGTAGTGTGTATTCGGGGGGTATCCGTTGACGCAAGAAGACAGTAATGGTCGCAAGAGCAGGATGAGGGAACGAGACAAGGTTGGTTTATGGTTTATTACTTCCGATGCCCAATTCGCCTTATTAGTCGTCAGCCCCTGACCCAATCAATGTCCGACTGTTCGTGTATAAACCACCAGAATTAAAATACTATCTTGGAATTCTATGGCATGGCAGTCGTCTCCTCTGGACATTTTTAGTGTTCGAAAACAAAGCTGAATTCGTGCGGATTGAGGACGGAGTCTTCTGGCCACGTCGTCGCGTACTTTTTTTTCGCTCGAATCTTTTATATTACTATGCCCCAGGCTTATCCTACAAGTTCTATGTATGAGTCGCGCGCCATCCAGATGCCATACCTCGAGAATCTTTATTCTTGGTCCGAGAGATACATTGTTCCGTAGATCCAGCATGTAAGGAATGTGTATTGTAACAAATGAATCACCATGATGATGATGATGATAATGATAACAATAACAATGAAAAATGGAGTGTCGCGTTATGGTATCCAGTAGAACGAATGCGTGTAGTTCGCAAAGTCATAAAGTCGTATGGTGGGATAGATGGTGAGTCGATAATAGAGAGCACAATGTATACAGGATGGTTTGTAGCGGAAGTGAAACACTAGATCTCATCGTTGAAATCGAAATCGAAGTAAATGGAGGAGTAAGATGCAGGAGGTACATCATCTGATGACGACGAAACCTCATCTGCCGGAGGCAAAACTGGCACGCCGGTCGTCATAAAGTCACTGGACATCGACGCGGCGGTTATATCAACAATATCGCCTTCCAGTGGTAAATCGGCCCCGATCCCCATGTCCAGGAAATGGTCAAGATTAAGGTCCTCCGTCTCGGTAAACGTCGAAGAAAGATCAAAATCTTCGGCGGTCTCTGTGGACGAGATTTGCACGTTCTCTGTGGTGTTTGGTGTCGCCGGGCCGCTGTACATTGATGATGACTGAGCGCCCCCATCTCTTTGCCCTGCGTGTTCTGCGAAGTGCTCTTGAAAGGCATCAGGTCTGGTATACCGAATCATAACAGTTAATAATGAGACGAGCATATTGAGAGTGAAATACGCACATAGGCGAACGAACAGGGCAAGATTTGCTTTTCTCTTTAGCATCGTTATGCTTTCTTGACCTGATGTGGCGGGCGTAAGAGCTGGGAAGGATGGACTCGCCATCAAATAAACATTTGTATTTCTGGCGTTTCTTTTTATCGAGTTCGGGGTCGAGTGTCTGTCCCAAGGACTAAGAATACGACCTTGCAACATGAAAAGAAAACTCACAAAGTCTGGGTCGTTCTTTATGGCGCTAGGGTCCATTTTCACTCGCTTGACTTCGCGGTCTTCGCTGTCTTCGAGGTCGTCTGCTACGCGCTTTTGGGTGGCTGGGTTCATCTGGAGGTAAAAGTAGATGTAGTTAGAAAATGTAGATGTGGAAGCTGGAGATCTACGTACTTGGACAATAGGCGAAGTGGTAAGAGATAGAGGATGAAGGCCACCGAAGCAATATTTATATGTTTGTGGAGGTCCGCTTTGAAAGTGCGGCGTCCACTGAGGGGAACTTCCTTTCAGAGAAACTTATGTGGACGGCGGTCTTTCACTCAACGGATTCGGCCGTGCGCCCACACTTGAGTTGTTCAATTTTTATTAAAGTCTACGATGCAAACACGAGATGCGCACTGTGTATATTTTTCCCCTCCTGAGGCTAACAATCCGATCGAAGCATCACAGTATATTTTCTGTCTCCGCGAACCGTTGAACCGTAGATCCAGGCCCCCTCGCACGAGCGACCAAATCCATCAGATCTCCGTGATTCATATCGGTGCCTTGGAAGAAACAGCCTGCGCCGTAAACTGGTCAGTGACAGTAAAACAGAACGAACCTATGCGATGTGCAGTGATTGGTCCATGTCGTCATACAGAAATTGGTGTACACCTCTCATATTACCTTCCAAACGCACGATTTTCGCAGCAGCTCACCAGCATCCCACTCAAGCTCCAGACTTCACGGGTAAGAATAATTTTATTGCACTTGGTTCTGAGTACTCACACTTTTTTTGGTCTCCTGCTTGATACATTGCAAGATCATATTGTCGATCGTGACAGAACTCGACTCAGCCACTTTGCTGCGAGGACAACAAATACGTGAGTTCGATTGGATCTTCCTTAGGTTTGAATTCGACTTACGTACCCCTCTCCAGAACGGTGTTGTCAGCCTTGGCTGCACTCCCATCAATGTCAACCTATAGACGGATCATGGCATCGGATGCAGGGTGCTCACTGGGCCGTTCATCATTGCGGTCTGGCCTGGCTTAGGGACACGAGGTAAAGTTTATTGACGCCCATAGGTCTGGTGATTCCCGGGACAGGATTTTCTGTCGTGGCGCAGACACAAGCATAAGGACGATCGAAAGGACCAAACGAGCGCCGTGACCTAGGGCAGGTGCACTCCACCATACAAAGCTGCACACGCAACTGTACCTCCCGGCACTGCGAGGTGTTAGGGCATGATCGGTGATCACCCAGATAGTAGCAACAGCGTAAAATTGGTGCGTAACGATTCAGACTGAAAGATCGTAACTTCTCCTCAAACACCCGAACGAAACAGGGTTTTCGCAGGAGAAGAAGAAACTGTAAGTAGAAATAACGCGAGATTTGGTTTCCTCACCCCGATACATTTATTTATCGCAGAATTCTGTGATGTACAGCGAGAGGGCGATGTATTTGCTCAAGAAAACACGTTTCGACATCATGGAAACCGTTGAGCGAGTAGAGACAGCGTCGTACACAACCTGTGTTTGACATTATTTGGTACACATGTACGGCGTTGAACTCTTTTCTTTCAAAGTTAGCTTCCAGCTGATGCATGTATATATATATCGATATCAGTCCGAATTCCCTCGATGTTCGTTCCCAATTTCCATCAGTACTGGTAATACGCAGATACCCTCGCCAACCTCTGCCCCGCATCAATTTCCGCACAACCTCTCGACGCACATTCACCACACCGACACCACAACTCCATTACGTGTCCTAGGTCATCCCAAACCTGGACACATCTTGCCGCACCTCAACGATGACGATAACGCCCTGGCTGCAGAGGAGAGAGAGAGTGGAGGTAGAGAAGGAGGGACGGTGGATATGGGTCTTTCTGATGGGTGGTGCTATAAGGGTACGTACATAGGTGAGTGTTTCCTTGTGCTTGCAATTGAAAGGCTAACTTATTCAACAGCGGTTGTCACAAACGTGTCCTTCTGCGTAGATTTGACTAATTCCTTCAGTTACCCACTACGTCGGGTCTACATCCAAATCACTCCCGTTCGGCGCAGGCCATAACTCAGGCCTCAGGTACGTTCATATATGTATTCATGCGAGGTTTCGGGCGTTGGCCGCCGTAACCTCATTTTAATTTACAATTTTCAGTCTCATTCTGCCCCACAACCGCCTTGTTTTCGGTCGTCTGCTGCTCCCACTACTGTCACGCCACCTATTTAGCTTGGCGGCCTCTTCTTTCGTGTCGTTCGTCACGGCCCATTATTGATGTTCCTCTTGCGCAGGGTAAAGACCTGCGTTAACTTGCTTTTTCCCTTCCAGAACCACTATCTACAAGAGCACATATTAATGCTAAAGACGCAAGCAGCTGCTTGTACTTACCTGTAGATCATCGATCAGCTTCAAGGGCGTTCCCCGGTAGTTCAAATTCAATCGTATTCCCTGTCGTGTCTGGTATGGTCACTACACCCGATGTATCACTTCTCGCTATTCTATCGATGACATGCCGTAAAAAAAATTATATACGTCAATTTGGGATGGAATGTTGATGACTGATCCGATCAATTCATCACATCGCAAACCGCATGGGCGGATGGATAGTTAATTTGAATCTGCCAGAGAAGAAGGAATGTAGCTGCTGGTTCGTTTTCCCAAGAAACGTTTAGTCTCAAGCTCTTACCACAAAATAACGGGGGGCAGGTCCTACATTTGCTATACCTGAGTAGCATGCCGAGCTAGCTATCCAATTGGTTGTACCGTAAATACATGATTGTATAAAAGGCAGTTCAAGAATCAAGGAGATCTGGATAGCGCATGATATTCATTCCTGATGACTCCCTCAGCTGCCTTTGTCGATGGACGGTCCCGCGGATCAGTAGACCAACATTGCTCAATAAACTCCCAGTATTTTTCGGGCAGCGGAGGATAACGCGATCGTGAAGGCATCTCTGACTTCTGCATAGCCCATATGATGGCTGCATCATGCCGGAAGTAATAATAGGGAGTACTATTGGTGAGGACCTAAAAGCGGAGGCGATGACCCCATTGAGAAGTTGAAATTACCTGCAACATGATACCGCCTAATGAATATATGTCGCTCTGCTCGCTCGGCCGTGGTAGAGACCCATCCTCCCGCTCTGATGTGAGCAGCTCGGGAGCCATCCATCGTACATTGCCGTTGAGCGTGGATGTCCAGGAAGCCTGAGAGATGCTCATGACCTCCGAATACATCAAGGAGAGACCGAAGTCGGCAACACACGCAGTACCATCACCATGGATGAGTACATTAGGCTGGAGATCACATCTCAATCAAGCTGAAACTAATGAGAATATTCGAACTCACAGCAGTGAAGTCCCCATGGATGACACTATTGGCGTGAACTACGGGGAATAGTTTTGAGTCCTGGTCCAGCATTAAACTAACTAGCACGTACGATATTGGAGACCAGTTATGATATCCCTGAGCTGAGATTGTCATCAGTCTGTAGCCTTTACGAAATACAAACGAGGACTTACGATCTGGAATCGTCGAAGGACAGTAAGATCTGCACCCTCACGCTCCAAATAGACCATCAAATTTCCATTCTCCGCCCAAGGACTGACCAGCGCTATGATTGGGCCGAAACCGTCAGTATAACCATAAACGGGGAGAATATTTGTGTGCGTGAGCCTGGCGCATATTCTGAGTTCGCGCGTTATCCTCTACGAAGGGCGACCTCTGATGTAAGTGACATTAGATGGAATTTTTCAGCAAGACTCTTACCTTGATCTTCTTCGCCTTCGCTGGACCAAGTTGATCAGCAGTGTTCACACGCAATGCTTTCACTGCAACCTGCGCAATTGTCAATTTTGTACTGATGGATAAACAGAATACTGGCAACGAACTTTGATCAGTTCCCTATCCACGGAATAGGTGCATTTCCAGATCTCTCCGAACCCGCCATGAGCAACAGGATATTCGTCGTCCTTGGTAATGTATGCCGTGAGATTTGAGAGCGTTGCGTTAGGCTGCGATGATAACGATGTATGAGTGATGTAATGAGTAAAAGAATGAGACGTACATTTAGTAAATCGTTGAGGGTTGACTTTTTGCGTGCACTGGTCTGTAAGGGAATATTAGCACACGAGCAGACGTTTTCGGGGAATGCGTACATGGGCCTGAACAAGCACATTGAGTGGAGTATCGCATATGTGGATCTTGTGCGCCTTGTTTTTCTTATTGTAAGTCGTGTAAGCTAGTTTGCGCGAGTCGGGTGATAGGGCAAGGGCAACAAGATTCTGAACGTCGAAGGAAGCGAGGAGTTGGCGGGACTCGAAGGCCCAGAGCTTGATGGTGCAGTCCGAAATCGAGGAGCTGGCGAGGAGAGTGTTGTCAGATGAAAGTGCTAGACCAGTGACAAAGGCAGTATGTTCGAAGGCAGTCCCAACAGTCTCCAGCGTCGATGCGTCGAATTCATAGATCGTCTTGGGTTTGTCATCCCACGTGAAGGTGAATGCGGCCAAGATGTTTTTGTTTTTATTTGTCCAGAAAATTGGCGCAAACGTCATACTCCCTAAACCTTGTTTCCCTATGCTTGCATCCAATTTCTGTTTTTGGATATCCCAGACCTCAAGCCACTTCCCCACAATTGAGTTGATCGCGAGCTTCTCCGAATCTGTCGAGAATCGAACTGAGCCCACCCAATCAACACTCTTGAATGGACCAGCCACGAGTTCGCCGGTGACCAAGTTCCATATCCGCGCTGTTTCATCTTGTGACCCACTCGCCAGCAACTTGCTGTCCGCGGATATATCAATGCAGTTTATCGTCGTTGAGTGCCCTTTGAATATTGTCTTCACGATCCCCGTCTCAACCTCATAGGCCTTCAGCTCCCCAATTTGGTAATTTCCACCACCGGTGACGACCCATCGACCATCTCTTGATACCGCAACTGCCCGCATCTCCTCCTCGCAAACACCCCGCGCTTCCTTAATCTCCTTGCCCGACTGCAAGTCCCATTGCCGAGTGGTCTTATCTTCAGATCCGCTGATTATTCGCTGGCCATCAGGAAAGTAGGATATGGATCGAATCCGCTTCTCATGACCCTTCAAGGTTGTTGCCGGTGTCAGAATTGATTTCGTGGCGGCTGCCTTCGTCGATGTAGTAGAAGCCATGGCTGCGTCTCCGCGAGAGAAACTGTCAAGTAGTCAAATCCGGGAGTTACTATCTGGATGTGTTTGAATGTACGGTGCGCTCTCTTCGTGTGCTGTAGGTCTGATGTTGGTCGTTTTGAAGATTCCCGCTGGAACACATGCGAGAGCAGTGTGCCTCTAGTAGATCTGATCGTCAGTTGATCTACGCTGGAAGTTAGGACGAGAGTTACCAAGAATCTGAGAGAGGGAAGAATTCTGCAACGTGAGCACAGCAAGACGTGCTATTTCTTATATCTGCACAGGAACTTCGCTCATGGCTGTGAGTCCACAAACTAGAGCGTCAATCTCGTTTAATTCCCACATGCCAGGGTTGCTGTGTGCTTGTGGGACGCTGGTGCGTCCAGATGACCCGAAAAATGATTCATATGCTGTAGCATTTCATCTTTCCTTGTTGTTCACTCATCATCATTGCAGTGTCATGTGGGAACAGCGCGGAGATCATATCGCCGTCCCATACCCTCAACCGTTTTTGAAGCACGTTCACCCAAGGTTTTCTCGCTTTCCCAGCACCCCACGAACCTACATAACCTGTCACCATCGTCCATTTTTGCTTTCATCACGCCCTGATCACGACGAGATCTTCAATGTTCCAAACGTTGAATATCACTCTAACGCTGCGATTTAGAGCATAATATCATGCTGATGGAATGGATGTAAATCATGCCCACGGAGAGTATAAACAATAGAGCGCAGGCAGCACACTCACTGCAGTATATTATCATCAGCTGGGTACTCGCCTTGTAGCATCAGCCTCGACTATTTGTTTTCAATTTCCAGACCTATTGAACATACAATTTCGCACAGCCAAGTCGTTGATATGTGGACGTAGTCAGAATCGAGTCGGCATATTCGTTCTACACAGGACAACAAGTCAGAGACAAGCAAGCACGGTAAAAAGACACAAATGTCGTACATGCTAATTGTGATCGACTGCGATAATTTTCCACGTGTGCCGCTTCTAACGCCATGGAGTTACCCTGGATTCAACTGAGGGTTATTTAGACGGCGTCGACGTCGACGTCATGTAGCATGCGCTTCACTAATGCTTGGACAACAGGCCACTGGCGTCAGAACGACAGGTGTGCACGACCACTCCAATGTATTTCATGTGAGCTACGTACTAATCAGCAACGCAAATTCAGCATCAGATGGGCAAGTCGCATCGACTGCTTGATGCTATGAGATTGTGTCAACTCCTCAATGCCACGAGAGTGGTACCTGAGCATGCAAAGAGAGAGAAAGGAAACCTGCTGAATACGAGCCAGGTGGAGATAATAGATTGCGCGACTCACCAGAGAAGACTTGCTCTGCACTCAACACGCCAAAGGTAGGTCTAGCAAGATAGCTGTGCTATCTTTTTCGCAAGGACGCAGCGAGCTCCGTGGAAAGATCAGTATTGCTCTTGCAGGTCAAGGGGTACACCAGCCAGCATACACGATGGAAGGCACAACAGTCTGAGATGCCATCTGTTTCTCTGTGCCTCCGTTGATGAACGATATCTGAATTATTTGCTACGTTCAAAGCAGCAGCGCGTTGTGATTTGTGAGTAGCCCTAACGTTGATAATGATAGTTGTCTTTGTAGACACTCGACTCACCCAAGAGTGCATTGCCTGCTGCAGCCGACTAGGATCATTCGTATTTGCACTGGAAGTTCGGATGTCATTCAATACACTTCGTCGGTTATAATTAACCTCCTTGACATTTAATATCGATTTTATTTTCTTTGCCCTTGATGCTAGATAGTTCTGCACAGAAAGGCGAGTCAGGCATGGGCAAGCGCAGTGAGACGAAACAGAGATACAGGCCATAATGGTCGATGTTAGTTCCCCGAGCATTCTAATGTCTTGACGCCCTGGAGTCAACCAAGAATTATTCAAGAAAACGTCCACACCATACACTGTGTGCTTCGCTAACGCTGGAAAGTTGAATCATATTTGTTGTGTGTACCCCAGCAACAAGTAGACTCAACCCACCAGCGTCAGAACGACAGTTTTGCACATCACCTAAATACATTATAGTATGTCAGCTACTGACTGGCAATACATCAGCATCGGAAGGCGGAGTCACAACAATTGTTTGAGAGGTACTTGAAAAGAGAAGGGGAACGAGCGAAGAACGCCCTGATGAATTGTGCCTGTGCACCACTGGCGCCGTTGGATGAGGTCGAGTCCCCCAATTCACTAGCGCCAGAACGAGAGGTCGAGGCGTATGAGATCACCTGGATATAGTTAATGGTATTCATGTAGGGCGAGATGCGACACACACTTACTTGAAATGACCAGCAGTGGAGTGGCATGCGCTCCGCTAGCGCTGGGTAGTTGGATTGGTTTTGCAACATATCTGCGCAAAAGAATCCCTCACCAACGCACAAACGACAGCTTGAGGCGTGCACGATCACCTAGACACATTTAATGTAAGCATTGATTGAAAATGTAGGACGACGTACTTGTGAGCAAACGATCAGCGTTGGTGGCGGCAGGCGGAGTAGCATCGTGGAAATCACTGATCAGGGTCATAACAGCGGTATATGCATCACCATGCTGTATCCAAAGTCATGATACTGCAGACAAGGAACATCGAATAAGAACGCCCTGAAAGTGCTCAAAATTAGCAGAAGATTGCAGAATATTGTCCATCTGACCTCAGACGCGAGGACAAACGCAACAGTATAGCGACGAGTAAAGCGTGCATTAGTGTGTCTAAAATCCAGCAATGATTTAAACCACCGCTATCTTCAAACACCCCAAATGCAAAAGATATGCTCAGGGGAATAGGAACTGCGGGTAGGAAAATTGACGGGATAGATGTTGATCTGCGGGTTGGGTGGCGAGGGATGCGGAATACACGTCCAGTAACTCAACTTGTAGCCTCAGAATGAGTGGGATATGTGACCGTGAATACACGTCCAGTTGTTCAAGCATGGGCGTGAACTTGTTAGCTAAAATAGGATCCGTGGGCAGAGGAGTGGCTCTTGAGATCTGAGAGTGCACAAGAAGGGGAGTTGAAATAAACATTGAATATTGAACCCGTGACGACGTGACATGATCTGTACTGTTTGTTGTTGTTTGGTATGCGCCAAATCTTCACCCAACGACGTCCAATTGCAATCGTTCATGAAATAAATTCCTGCTCTGCAGATCCTAACTTGCCCTAGTCCGACACACATATACCGTCTCCCACCCCCACCCACCTACGTTCTGTCATCAACGTCGCCGTTCCCACGCATACTCACCACCCCGCTTCTTCCGAGTCTATGCACACGCACAACGCCGTTGCGTGCGTTGCCACGCTTCCTTTGGGCACGAATGAACTTTACATTTCGAATACTCAGCTGCCCTCACCACTTCTACTACCCAACTCCAACTTCACCATTTCAATGTAACCTCTCCGACAATAGATGGTGTTTCCGACACCCACAGAGATTCCGCCGCGTCTTGCTCAAGTCCGTTCAACACTGTAGACAAGAGCAGCGTACATGGAGTGGGACAAGGGAAGAGCGAAGTTTCTCGTGCACGGTGCGGGTTTGTAGTTGAAGGATGGGTAGGTAGGATGGGTAGCACCTCGATCAACATGATATATTATTGACCCCTTCAGGCAATATTCGCTGTGCCGTTGGCTTCCAGTGCTAAGCATCCGGTGAGTACCATGGAGTTTCAAAATGCAGACTAGCTTCACTCGTCTTTGGGCTGTCCATAAAAACCACAGGATTAGAACTCCAGCCTACATTCGACAGAGGTGACATCTTGAAGACTTGCGCTTCATCGAAGACGGTAGTGTCGGCAGAGCCGTTGGAGCTTTTGTCTCATCTCGACACCGTTACACACAGCGACCAATGACCACCGTCTCTGCCAATCTCATGATGACTCCCGAGTCACCTTTCCCATGCTGCATCCATCGCCTCACGAGCCAACAACACCAACAGCCTTTTCAAGCAGGAGTTTAAGGCCGCCCATGAACGCGCTTTCAGTCATATCTTCATCTATTGTCTATCCACTCGTACAGTGCAAGGCGAGGTGCTGGAGAAGTGCCGTTCTGTAGTAAAATGACTGTGGCTACAAGTGACGACACCATACTACTCACCGGAGCCTGGCTCGTTCCACTCAATACTGATCCATCGACCCCGACACAATTTTACCTGCATGTCACCATATTGCAGTCATATCATCTTCGATACATATAAGTATTAAGTATCAACACTATCACAGAACGGTGAGTCGTTGTGCTCATGATAGGCAGATATAACTTACTGCCACCAGATCAGAACATTCGCATTACATCCAAATTAATTTACGACACTTGGATTTTCCACTCAGAGAAGAGTCTGCCAGATCTTGCCTACCGAACACACTCAGCATCCGCAAGCGTGGGGTCAACTTCCTGTATGCAGTGGAATATGTGAAATGCAATGTACCGCAAGGGAAAACAACATTGCAGTATGTTATATACCAACAAAAATAATCGGTTTCACGTACATTGCACCTACCTCCCTGCAATGTTTCTTCGTAAAATTTGAATGAGCACAGGAAATCTGTAATAGTAAGCTCGAAAGTGTACACTTCATGTAGCAAACGGCTTTCGAACATGGAAAACAACAGTCATGATTAGACGACGTTGATGACCAGTGATCATCGGCCCTATGATGAATATTCGGTGCAGAACGGCCAACAGAATTATACGGAGAGGCGAAGATACTGGAGTTCGTGAGAGGACATCCCCATCGAACGTGAAACAAATCAATAAATACACCTCATGTCCATGGTCGTAGGATAACACATCCGAAGATCAACAATTCTGAGCGAAGGCACTCTAGAGACAAAAGTGTGCATCAATGCGTGGATGTTTTCGAACTTACTACAGGGAGAGTTCAAATGGCAGTAATCAGATGTGAACGTGCGCTAAGTGCCACCGTGAACACCACCATGGCTGCTATTCGCTGTATTGTCCTGGCGGGGTATCTCGACACGCTCCAAGCGCCATCGAGGAGGCTTCCTCAGTCTGCCATGAGACCAACACGAATAATGGCAAAGGAACGCCTTGCACCAATGCACATCCGGGAGCGAATCATTGTCAGATGACTCAATGTCCCGCTGCCCAGACGGATATCGGGTGTCGTCTGCTTTTCTGTATTCCGGTAGTTTGGCAGCGGCTAGCCGCTGTAGGGAAAAAATAAGCAAAAGGCACTCAGAGGTAATAACATGTATGTTACAGTGAACTTCCGCCCGGCCGCGACATTAATAACTGGCGGCCCATTACCATGCCTTGGAACAAGCAAAAAAAGCTGCTCCCGCATAAATTGGGCGACTCCGTTCGAGGGGGGACGCGGAGAACTTAATTCGAACTGGATGCACGTTCAGTTACACCGCAAGTTTTTTCCAAAACATGGAGGACTGACAACCTCAATCCGAGCTGTGGGCTGCACTGAGAGGGCGGCATTGGATGGTAGGGCGGATGTAGCAGGGAACTGAAGTACAAGCGTTGAGTCAACTGCAAAGGGAGCAAGAAAAGGGAACGGACATCTAGAGGAACCCGAGTCTGATTGTTCTGAACAGCCAGAACTGCGTTTGTGCTAGAAGAGAAGGGAAGATGTTACGGAGGCGAAGCAAAATGGGTTGATGAGGGTTGATTGCAGGCGGTGGTCTTTGCGACATAGGTATGGCATGTATTGGTGGTCTGTGGCGCATAGCAGGACGACGACGAGTTGCGTCAGACTGAAATGAAGGTGATGGATGAGCAGTGTGACGAACAAACAAATGAGGTGCGTACTCTTAGTACATCAGTGAGGGTTGGCTTGTTTTGTGCACTGGTCTGTAAGGGAATGTTAGCACACGGATAGTAGATGTTTGCAGGGAATGCGGCGTGCCTGAGCAAGGACGTCGGGTGGAATGTTGCATATGTGGATCTCGTAGCCAATGTACCTCGGGTAAGTACGTTCAAGTTGGCGGGAGTCCGTCGGGCTGGATGTCACGTAAGCTAGTTGGCGCAAGTCGGGTGAGAGGACAAGGGCACGGGGACGTTGAACGTCGAAGGAAGCGAGGAGTTGGCGGGACTCGAAGGCCCAGAGCTTGACGGTGTTATCGTCTGAAGAGCTGGCAAGGAAAGTGCAGTCGGATGAAAGTGCTAGACCTCTGACAATGTCGGTGTGACCTTCGAAGGGAGTTCCCACAGAAAATATGGTCATACGAAGGGGTCCAGCACGCCGCAGGCAGCGGGAAATTTGCGAAGGGGTCGTTCTGTCGGAACTCGGAGATGTCGCGAAGGGCTCATTCGAGAGCACAATCAGTATCGCGTTTGTACCAGGTCTGTACCTGCTGTCCTATTGACTCATCAACTCAGATCCACTTATGAAAGCCGCACCCTAGATCCAGGAGTGATCAAACTCAAATCAAACCAGTGAGTTGCCACGATCTGGCTTGTTGCTAACCAAATCTCCGAATCTGCCAGTGGTCCATCAGTATACCAGCGCCTTACCAGCGCTGTCTATCGTGCGATAAGATGTTCCACATTGCTGGTGCCTTCTATGTGAGTCCTGTCGTCGTCTCTCTGTCGTCTCTTGAAGAACTGACTGATATTTAAATTAAATGACTCACTCTCGTGTCTCAAGCGAACAGAGAATTGCAAGCGTTCATTTTTCTGGTGCCTTCTTATGTGAGTCCTGTCGTCTCTCGAAGTGACTGATATTCAAATTAAATGACTCAACTCTCGTATCAAGCGAACAGAGAATTGCAAGTTCATTTTGCTGGTGCCTTCTATGTGAGTCCTGTCTCGTCGTCTCTTTGTCGTTTCTCGAAGTGACTGATATGTAAATTAAATGACCAACTCTCGTGTCACAAGCGACAAGAGAATTGCAAGCGTTCATTGATGGGCCGGCGCTGCATCATAAATCAATGAACGCTTGCAATTCTCTGGAACATGTCAATGAACGCTTGCAACTCTCTGGAACATGTCAAGCGACCAGAGAATTGCAAGCGTTCATTGATTCATGATGCGGCGCCAGCATTTATATTGACCGCTGAATTTTTTTAGTAGACTCTGTGGTAAGACACCGTGATCACAGTTTCGTCATTACGCGATTATCCTCTCCACCGTGTGTCTCCAAATTTCGGATATGAATCAAGTACGTGTTTTGCTGTTTCTCGCTTGAGAAGATAATTTGCTTTGGCGTGGCCTTGCTGTGAGTCCTGTTCGGCCGTCCCTTGAAGTTATTTGATATCTCGAGTCTTACCACATAATTACATAGCTCGCTCTCATGTCCCGTTCCTCCAGCGAATTGCAAGCGTTCATTGATTCAAGGTGTAGTCATCACAGATACAATTTGATACGTGTACGTGTTTACTTCTGATCTCTGACTCCGTCATCCTCAGACTCATTGCCACTGACATAAAGGTCCTCCGCCTCTTGCTCTTCGATATCTGTTTTGGCCCGTTCGAAGGCAGCGGTGCGCATGACTCGCATGGTTCTCTTTGTCCGTTTGAAGGTGGTGACACGTCCATACACTTCATAGACAACCGCTGCCTGAAAACCCGACTGAATTGCGAGTTGCTTGACTTGTTCATCAAATCCAAACTGCACGAACTGTGCAACATCCTCGAGGTGAATCTGCGAATCCACGTTGATTCTGACAGAGCTGACATCTGTGCCGCTGCTGCCACTGAATACCTGGATAGCTTGCTCTGTGTTTTCGTTCTTGATAGCCTTTTTCCCTCCCGCAGACTTCGATGAAGAGACATGATGGATGTGTGGAGCCATGGTTGAGATTGAGTAGTAGACTGTAGCGCTAGGTTAGTTTTGAACTAGAAGATTTTAATTCAATTTGTTCCATCCCCACCAATCAGAGAAGCGAGAACGAAATTCTTTTGACGGCAACTTGGCACAGCAGTCTCACAGTATCTGAATGAATAAGTAGTCGAGTAGTATAAATTGCTAGACACGTAGTGTGGTGAGAGTCGTTAAGGTCAAAGAGTCTCCACCCCTAATTGCCACAAAAGCCTCGGGTCCTTGCCTGCCCTGTACACACTTGCTACACAGCATCAGTGCGTTCCTCCCTGCCACCTTCTTCTACAGTTCTACCTTTACTTTGCGCAAGAATGTCCGTGTATGAACCAGACGTGATGCGCAAGCTACTGTCAGCTCTCGAGCCGAAAGACTCGCAAAATAAGTTCGAATCAAACTGGAAAAACGCAGTAAGCAGGTGCAGGCATCTATTAAGACGAGGACTGACCTTGCAATGATCAACTTCGACGCAGGTCAAAAAACGTGTTGAGTCATGGACTGGCCATGACGAGCGCATGAAAAATTCACGGCCAAAGCGTCAATATGAGTGGGAGGCCGAAATTGTCGAGTATATCAACTACATTTCAGACAAGACTCGAATACGGTCTGCAAAGGCACTTACACGACCGTGCCTCAATCTCAAGACTCCCATTCTTGGCCCACATTTTGTGCCACCATTGTACCTGCACGCCCTTCGACGAAATCAGTCCGAGCCCGCGGTCAATCCAGAGACCTTGTACCTGAAGCCACTTCGGGTGATTCACCCATTCTACCATCCTGAACTCGCACGATGTCCACGATGCGACTGTACGGACAGTGTCCAGTGGGATGGGTGGACCGGCACAGGTCCACGAGATGTCCATGGCCTGTTTGTTGACGAAGGAGCAATTGGCACCCAAATCCGCTGTGAGAATTGCAAGAAGGACCCGACAAGCAAGAAAGGACAGCAGCAGAGTGACTGTGGTGACTCAGAGCAACAGGAGCAAGGGCACGATTCTAGGACTCAGCTCAAGGGTCACTGCTTCGCCACGACGAATCCGGAGTTCTGGCACACCTGGCCACATTGGTCCATTCCAGGTGAGAGCACCATTGCAGGCCTTCGTCAAGCAAATTGATTATTAGTTTATACTATGAAGCGGGCATACCTGTATTTTTTCGGAGATGCGCTGTGACACGTGAGCTCTTCGACTTGTTGATTGAGCTGCGGCTGTCATCGACCACAGGTGGTCTCGCGGAGAACATCAGACGTGAGCAGCATCAGTTCTAAATTTAGACCAGCCACCTGATTGTAGTTTAACCATACAGAGCTTCACTTACTTGAATACAACCGACGTAAACTAGCTTACCTGCAAGCTTTTAGGTCCCGCCGCATTGCACGACACGGCATGGACTACTTTAGCCCCAACCCCCTGCAGGCATTCTCCGATCCTCACGACAAGAAAAACTACAATGATAAGCCAATATCGAACGATGTCATTACCGAGGTCTTCCAGGAATTTGTCTCGGGGACACGGGAGAGGGAATCAGAGGATTATCTACGGACATTATCAGGTGAGCCTCGCTCACACAAAAGTTCAACTGTGAACTCACTAGCAGATCAGGTATCAGTGTTTCCTTCGACAATACTTTCCGTGCGGCTGGCAAAGCTTCAGTGACTAATCGAGACAAGCAGAAGGTAAAGGTCTTGAAGGGCGGGATCATCAGCCTTATGAACGAGAATGGCGAGATCATTGGCTGGGTGAGTCTGGGTCTTGTCATAGATTATTGACATATATATCTGACAGACGAGGATCAGCGTTTTTGTCACGGTCAGTCCAATGCTGAGATCACCGAACTTCTCGATGGTCTCAAGACTCGGTGCAACAAGCTTGATGTCCCTCCACCTGAGATCTTCGTCGCAGACAACTGTTGTCATGTGCGAAGTGCGGTTACCGTCATTTTCCCTCACGCCGCAATGAAACTCGATGTGTGGCATTTTATCATGAGGCAAGCACATTGTACTAGTACCATCCCTGAGCAAATACTGACCTGCCCGAAAAAAAACTATAGGTATGCAGCCGTGATCCTCAATCCATCAAGAAATCCGCACCGAAAGGAAGTGGTGGCCGAGATTGCCACCTGCATACTGAAGAAGCATGCAGAAGGCAAACAACCGGCAGAGTACTGGGATCAGCATGAGCAAGAGGCAAGACTCAGTGGTACATTTGAGAAGTGGTCAAAGGAGGGTACCGTGTGGTCCGGAGGAGCACGCAAGGTATGTTGTCCTTCGTGCAAGGATTGACAAACCCTGACCATATTTGAAATGAGTTAGGTGCATGAAGAACAACTGAAACACGTACGGAAGGGGTGCCTTGAACGTCCACGTCAAGATATACGCACAGACGGAAGCCGAATTGAGGGATCTCACAAGGGCTGGAATTCTCTGCAGCGAGTTCACAGCAGTGGAATCACGACCTTTACAGCGCTCTGCCATGACTTCGTTCTCCGTCGAAACGTCCGTGTTGCCTCCAAACGGGAACACAAATCTGATTTCCTTTCTTCGACCCATGGTTCTCATCATGTCCACCTCGTTGACCGAATCGCACAACTATCCAACAAACTCCGGCTCGAAGACTCGGACAAGGCTACCAGAAACACGCGCCCACTCCCTCAGCTCACGCAAGTTCTGTCAATGGAGCACTTCGGCCTCGTCAAGTCGAGCTTCGCATCCACATTCGGTGGTTTGCTTGACATCAAGACAGAGGAATTGGACGACCCTTACCCGTTCACCAAGTTGCTTGACGAGCTCGTCAACGATGATCCGAGTCAGATGGAGTCCGTCTTGCAGTCCACCAGAACAGAAGTGGTCGAGGAATTGGACATCGACCCTCGGCTTTTGTCGGTGCCCGAGATGCCATCACCCAAGGAACTGACTGCGGACTTGGAGCAGCCACAATCAGCAAAGCGCAAGGCACAGGATGCCGACGTGGTCTCTGATGGAAGTGACAGCTCCAACCACCCTCAGCCTCCTCGCAAAGTCACAAAGCACGCTGAATCCCAGTCTCGTCACGACAAGGTAAGCTTTCTGTCTGACATTCACGCATGTCAGAAACATGTTAATTGACATCTCTGATCTTTCTATCTTTCTCTCAGGTGCCTTTGTCAGCGGCAACATCCACTAAAGGTCTGCCTTGCCCATTGTTGACCACCGATTTGGACCGGTACTTCAAGCTCACGAGTCGTTTACCATACCGCAAGACACTCAAGCAACAGCAGCTGCAAATTCCTTCTGGTGTGGCTGCCAGTACTCCTCCCACATCCCAGGATACTGGGGCTGTGAGCCATCCCATCAACCAATCACCAGGTTCGTCCGAGTCCGCTACTCATGGCAGCCGCTTGACAAACTGTCGAGATGATCACACTTCACTTAGTTCGAGTGGCCGACAACTCTGGGGATCCCACAGAACACGAACCTCCTCACAATGCGCCTGACAACAGGAATCCCACAAACTGTCGCCTAACACCCATTGAAAAGCCCCCCGGCATGACTCGCTCGCAACATTTCTTCACCATAGCAACGAGGATTGATGCACGCGCGATGCAGATCACTGGCGACACGGAGTTTCACCTCTTCATGGCCATGCGAGAGGAGTTCAAGTGGGTGTCTTTCAAGATGACACCAAGACAGTGGGTTCTAGCCACTGAAACTTACAACCTCCGGCTCGAGGACCAAAATCACGCAGATGGACTCAACACGGTCAAGAAGAACCCTCAAGCACTTCTTCGGAAGCTCGGAGACATCGAAGTTGCGGTGATGACCCGCATCGCAAAGGATGATTACAAATGTGCGTGTTTTTGATTTCATGACTGGCCGAACTTCGAGGACTCACAAATTTTCACCGCTATAGCACGCTCCGGATCTGACACGTTTTGGAAGAGGCACTGTAAGGCAGTCGAACTGATCAAAGTTGAGGCCGGCAAGAAGGTCAGTTAGTTTAGAGTCTTCAACTCCCCTGCCTTGTTATGCTGACCGATGTTTTTGTTTTTTTCAGCTTCGAAAGGCTCACACGTGTTCACGCTGCAAGACCATCATGTATCCCGCACCCGAAAACTCAGAGGAAAATCACTGAAGGGGCTTCTGCGCTGATGGTGCCAAGCAAGTGTCCAAACGCGAGGCGCCTCCCCCCTGGCCACAGCCACCAGGTATCTTTTCGGAGGGCAAGCACTTCCATCCACGCGCATTTCTCGAGACGGTCAAACAAATATACGAGCAAGTGTTCCTCCGGCCGTCTGGTGAAAGCCCCGCCCTTGAGCAGGAATCGTTCGTGAGGATGCTGCTGGACCGGTCAACAACACTCGAATCAGGGACCGTGCTATTCAAGTTGTACGAGGAGCTTGAGATTGACGGATCGACGCCAGATGCACTGCTGACCGTGCATGGTGGTGTCAAGCACCTTCGCGTCGAGTATCTTCAGGAGCACTGGACCCCATAGTTTTTTTTCTAGCTCTGTTTTCCTTCTCGTTCCTTCAAACATTCACATCACTTTCTTAGTATTTGCACCTGCCTCGCTACTTTTAATTGATTCATTTTCTGTGTGCTACACTACTTTCTCCTTGCTTCCATCAACCCCTCGCCCCTCACCCGCATCATTTTCCTTCCCCTCCCCGCACGATAGCCAGTGTTTTCTTCCCTCCTATGCTTTTTTCAACGTGTCACGTGACTTACGGTTGGTCCTGTAAATGGTCTTCACGTGTCGGACCATTTTTTGGTCACGTGGGACCAAAAAAGGTCGACCCCTTCGTATGAGGAACTTGCCGCTCCCACAGTCTCCAGTGTCGATGCGTCGAACTCGTAGATCATCTTGACATGGTCACGTGTAAAAGTGAATGGGGCCAACAGCTGTAGAATCAGCTGACCCACTCGCCACCAGCTTGCTGTCCGCGGAGATATCAATGCAGTTGATCTCCGTTGTGTGGCCTGTGAATGTCTTCACAATCCCCGTCGCAACCTCACAGGCTTTCAGCTCCCCGTATCTGTAACCTCCACCAGCAGTAACAACCCATCGACTATCTCTTGATACCGCCACTGCCAGTACCTCCTTCTCGCAAACACTCCGCGCTTCCTCAATCTCCTTACCCGCTTTCAGATCCCATTGCTGTTACGACAACGGTCGTAGTCGGACTGGGATGGGTAAGCGAAGGACGACGGTCCTAAGCTATCGTGTCGTGTATCGGTTGAACGTCAATATACCTGGTAGCCTAAGCCGTCAGGTTGTGACAGAACGGAAGGGGAGGTAAGCTTCTAAGGCAGCGGCCGAAGAAGGGTTTCGTGTTCGACGGTTAAGTCTAGACGAGGGATCGGTATCGACTCAAAGACAAACGGTCTAAGAGAAGATGTATCGGACTCAAGGATAGCGATCCAAGAGTATAGAGGGTTCGTGATCAGACTCAAGAGAGTTAACTCAAGAGAATATACAAGTCAAGGTAAAACCCAGTAGAATCAAGTTAAGGAATAATAGTACAAGTGGATCGACTATATATAGGTAAAGATCACAGTGTTCAGGGCAGGTCTGGTAATTGTACAAGAGTCAAGAAGGATATATCGGGAAGGCATAAACAGGCAGGAGTCCATGCGGTCAGGGATATGGTTCTTGTGGGAACATCAAGGGAAAAGGAAGTAGGGCCATGAGGCCATAGATCAAGGGTCCAAATGGAAGCGTCTAGCTTTTGTCACAGAAGGTCAGGGTCGGCGGGGATCAGGAAGTGCATTTAAGCATCATGGTGAATCGTGAAGAGGTGAAGGTGTGACGTTGTGACGGGGTGAAGGGTTTAGAAAAAGATAGGGGCTTCATGTTACTGTAACAATTGCCGAGCGGTCTTATCATCAGATCCGCTGATTATTCGCTGGCCATCAGGAAAGTAGGATATGGATTGAATCCAATTCTCATGACCCTTCAAGGTTGTTGCCGCTGTCAGAATAGATTTCGTGGCGGCTGCCTTCGTCGATGTGGAAGCCATGGCTGCGTCTCCGCGAGTGGTAGTCAAGTTCGGGAAAGGTAGTCGTTGTATGTGTTCCTCGGTGAGGTCTCCTGGCGCCAATGTGCTTTGTGACTGACGTGATCAGCGATTCAAAGATGGGTCCTCTGGTAAAGCAAAACATCAGTTCATTTGCGCTGGAAGTTCAGAGGAGATTTTCGTGTACCGAAACGTTAGCGCTTTAGCAGCGAAGAACTTTGAAAGTGATGGATTCTCGAATGTGAGTGCAGTTGTTGGCCTTAGGCGCCGCCTTGCATATGTCTATTTATACTATGCCCTTACACCGCCCCCTCCGCAAGGACACCTGTGCATTACGCCATGCATCGCATTGACTTCTCATCGCTTCTCAGCTCACAGCCATGACCAAATTTACAATCAGTGCTAACGCGTCAATCTGCAGGCATTCAACTTTGATCGTTGCTCGCTTGTAAGTTTTGTTTAGCCCGCGTAAACGTTTACAGAGACCACCTTTCCTCATCCCATCGCATCAAGCTATTCTGAATACACGCCCACACAACATTTCAGACACGTGGATGCTTCAGCGGCCATTTTATTTGTCTTTGACTGCGCCCCAAACATCTTATGAATTCACGTCACTTTCGATCTTTCATCGACGCTGATATCAAGCCAGGCTATATTGCTATTCTAGTGCATTAAAGCAGGCTAACTATCAGTGGGGGGTAATGCAACAGCGATGCTAAGCATATGGTTGCATTACTGTCACCCAAAGCGGTCATGTAATGCATTAGGTGTATTGTAATGCATTATAATGCATTATACTTTGTTAGATGCACATACTGCCAGATATAGGCCCCATCCTCTTGGCCTTCAAAAATTTGTATTCCTGGTCCAGGCTGGTCACGGCTGTTCCTTGCCCTCCTGGCCCTGTTCCTGGCGGCCCCCTCCCCCGCAATGCATCCTATTATTACTCACACTCATTCTAGTTGCTTGATTACCATGAATTTAATTTAACTTTATGGTTTTTACGGTTTGAGTCTGATGACGTGGGACTTGCCATATAGCCAGCCTGCATGCTCGAATAAGTCCTAAAGTCCAACACGGAGATCTCCGCATGAGCAAAATTTTCCCTAAGTCCCGCTGCGTCACAAAATTCTCAAGTCCCAGCTGCGTCCAGTGATACAGTGTGTTCTCTCGCGATAGTCCAACAAGGGGATCTCTGTATAAGCAAAGTTTTTCAAATCCCGGCTGTGTCGCAAAATTCTTAAGTCCCAGCTGTGTCCAGTGTGATACAATAAGTTCTCTCGCCAGGCTATACTGTCCAAATTATGCATAACCATGTCTGGTTAGAAACTACACCATTATGCATGGTTGTCTCTAGTTCTCGAGGCTCGAGCCATTATGCATGATGGATTCCCACAATGCATAATGCCGCCGGTAGGTTTCTCTTAGCTCAGTCACCCTCTTTTGTGATTTTCATACCTAATACAGCTAATGCTTCCTGCTTCCTGCTTCCTGCTTCCTTGCTTCATTCTTCGTGCTTCTTGCCCGCTTCTCCTGCTCTCCCGCCCTCCATTTCACTTATCAGCTCCACACTGGACCTACCACTGCCCTTGTACCGCACTGGACCTACCACTGCCCTTCTACCGCACTGGACCTACTGTTTCCCTTGTGCCCTTGCTGCAATTACATTTTGCTGCCCTCCTCGAACGTTAGACACTTGCAGAACACCTGCCACTAGTACCCCTGCACCCACCACAGTCATCTGACCGACCTAGAAAGTTGTAGCGCTCAGCTTTCACCACATAGCTAAATCAACCTTTGGAGTGCTTTTGAGCACTCTCAGAATGTCCTGGCGCATCTTGAGGTAAGTGTGTTGCTACCGTCGTTTGACCCATCCCATCATCCTTTCGCGTCTTCATCATTGTTGCAGCCGCAAATCACGACAACCAAGCTAACCTTATATTTCGCATAAACCTTCTGAAACTTCTGCATTTCTGTCCTGTGCATATCGACGGACTCATCCCCGTCCACGTAAAAAATCAACAAGCAAGGTTCAAAACCAACCCCTCCTTTGGACCGTTTCGCGGGGGGATTGGGTGCAGTCACGCGCTGGAACACTGGCATGTAGTGATGCCTACGCATGACTACCGTTGATCTGACCCATGCGCCGTTAATGATGCCTGCAATGTTGCAAACATTCATGGGCGCTGGGATAGCAGAGTCACAGACAATCACATTTTGCGGGTGGTTGCTTGTCTCTTTCATGGTCATCACATGCCCATTCAACATCACAGACACCGTTCTCATTGGGTAAGCGACACCGCTTGGTAAGTTCGCAGAGGGTGATGATCCTACTCTTTCGCAGATGATCCCGGAGGTTCGAACAGGTTCAGAACTTGGACCGGAACTCTGAGTACGAGGACTAGATTGATGTCACATACATGTATATAGCTAGTTTTCAACAATTTTTAAATATGTTAACGACACACGCGTGAAATATATTGTAGTTGGATTCATCAGAGGCTTTATGTATTAATGTAGCGGTTAAATTTGTTTAAAATCATGAACATCGAAAGTGTCCCGAAGTGGTGGCTGTGACTGGGAGTTTCGTCTATGTATAGTAACTACTAACTTGCCATCTCGTTCAACTCGATGATCAATGTTCAACCAGCTTTATAACGTTCCAAGTCTTTTTCTGTTACATCGATTTCCCAACTTCACATGGATAGACCAAACTTTATGTGATCCTTCAAGGTCAACACAGGTGTCAAAATCAATTCCTTTGCTGCCGCTGCATGCTGTCTCGGTCTGGAAGCCATGAGTCCCATGACCAGTATCTCCGAGTCTGCTAGCAAGTACTATTCAAAGCATCGTCGGTGAGGTCTTATCATCTGCTGTGGCCTAACATTGATAGTGATTTCGATGGATGTCAAACTACTGGCAGCTGGTTGAGTTTGCCTGCCGAATGGAAGGGTGAGCAATTCACCTGATTCAATGTGCGTGCATTTGGCAACCCCTCTATTCATGTACTTCCTAATCCCTGTGCATTGCGCAGCATTTCGTTTCAACCATAGTCCAGGCCCTATGCAATTGTGTGTGCTGTAGAGCAGCTCAGCGATTAGCGCTCATTCTGACATACCCTGTCTTGGAACAACATTCGCAAGGATGGAAAAGACACAGGCAGCGATGGAAGGGTTGACATCTAGACTGAGATGCTCGAGGATGGTGCCGATTTTCCGTATTTCTTTCCCACTGTCATGCCTGCTACTGACAACACATGAAAACTGATAACTAGAGGGCAACAGATTACTTCGTGTCTCTCCTTTGATCTCCTGCTCGTCTTCTTCCCTTGTCCTGCACTCGTCCATCCTCTGCACTCTCGTCCATCCTCTGCACTCTCGTCCATCCTCTGCACTCTCGTCCATCCTCTGCACTCTCGTCCATCCTCTGCACTCTCGTCCATCCTCTGCACTCTCGTCCATCCTCTGCACTCTCGTCCATCCTCTGCACTCTCGTCCATCCTCTGCACTCTCGTCCATCCTCTGCACTCTCGTCCATCCTCCGCACTTGTCCATCTTCCGCACTCGTCTGAGCCACGTCAGCAGTTGCTGATGTGCACTGGGCGTTTGCGCATGGTGTTCGTGGTGTTGGGAATGGCATGGTGTACGTGGTGTATGTGGTGGCCATTGTCGATGCAACACCTCGAGATTGCAGTCAAACCCAGTTCGAACACGAACCGGACCTCCCAAACACATTCAGATGTGTTTGGTCCAGAGTTCAACTAACAGCTAACCCTGAACCTATCCTACCTGGTAGTAAGAAAACAGCGTGCAGTTCCCACAAGCAGCTCACCCCCAGCAGTGGTGGTGCCCTAAATAGGATTATCAACATTGTTCACAAGGCTTCTTTTTTTGTCCGTGTTGGTAGCTATATATAATCATTGAATCGGGCACCGAGATCGCGATTTTAGAAGGATGTAGTAAGAGAAGATCCGACGTGTCATATATGACAGCCGAGGGCATTATGCATTGTGAGAACAACTACTATACATACATGTACAGTCGAGGGGATTATGCATAATGTCAAAGACTACAGGTAGCCATGCATAACAGCCTGTGTCTAATCAGCCATAATTATGCATGACCCGGTCAAGTACAGGTGCTCTCGCGATGATCAACATGTGGTCAAGATTATATTATTGAGTAAAAACTAGTATATACACTAATCATCTAGCGATTCAGATGCTGGGCATTACCGTGTTGATTATCGGAGCTGGATACAATGGATGTCCATACCTACCCTCGCTTGTGTCTCCTGTAGAAAAAGATCTATGGGTAAATTGAACATAAAACCAAAATCAGACATACTTGTTCGCTACATGTTGTTGAGCAGTTGAAGTCCCGATGGCGTTATCAAGTTCGCGTCTGTTAAAAGCAACATTACGCGCACGGCGTTGACGAGTTTCCTCTGCTGGAGGAGGGATCTGCTGTGTATCCTCACTTACAGCAGACACCCTTGTACGTCGGCGACGGTTGGGATGGGAAGGCACCACTTCATCCGAATCTGGACCTGCTGGACCCGCTGCCTTGTCGGGAACCGCAGGCAGGTGAACATCAATAGCATGTGGGGTCTGCGGAGGAGTCAGTGGTGGGGGCAACGTCAATGGCATGTCGGATATCAATACAGAGGGAAAGTTCGGGATCGACGAGTCCAGTGGGGGTGCTGTGAACTGAGGAAGATTGTTCTGGGGGCTAGTGGTGAGGTTCTCGGCAGTGTTGACGAAGTTCGGGGTGAACGGGTCTAGAGGAGACGCTGTGAACTGAGGAACATCATTCTGGGGGGCAGTGTGGGCAGTGGTGAGGTTCCCGGCAGTGTTCACGAAGTTCGGGGTGAAAAAGTCCAGGGAAGACGCCTGGAACTGAGGAGCGTTGATGCCAATTAAAGCCGGGGCATCATCACTGAAGTCCAGCCCAAAATTGAGGTCGTGATTGTGGAAATTAAACTGGTCAGGCAACACAGAACGTTGGTCCTGGAGTAATATGTCGTCAGTAAAGGTAAAGATACATTGCAGCGCATTACTCACTTGAGGGACCTCATCCAACAAGTGACCCGGCACCATTGAACCGAAATCGTCAGAACTGAAATCATCATGTGGTAATGCAAGACGGTTGTCTCGAAGCTAGATGGATGGTAAGAATCATCAGTAATGCATTATGGATGTGTAGGTAGTGCATTACTTACCTCCTGTGACTCTGAATCAGGTGATATGCGATGCAAACTGTCCGTGCGAAAGGCAAGGTTGTTGAATTCATTCACGGCCGCAGCACCACCGCTCCCACCAGCGTTCATCTCCGAGTTGTTGCTGGTGTCATTGTCACTCCCATCCTCCTCATCGTCTTTGGGGAGAGTGGCCTCAAAGGCTTTATGACACAGTAAGTACCGCACCTTATTATTGAAAAAATGCTGCTTACCAATCGCTTTGTTAGTGAAGTCCAGAAATGCTTCCTGGACGGCATTGAAGTTAGCACAAAATGTGTTAAACTGAATACCATTATCGAGTTCGCCTATGTGGTAACTTAAATGGCATCAGTTTGCGTGCTGGTGAGCAGTTTAACACAGACAGAGCCTGACTTACTCATAGACCGCTGTCCCACACTTTATTGGGTCAGGGCCTGCCATGAGGACCGAAAATTTCCAGCCATCGGTCGCATGAGATAGGTAGCGGAACACACGGTCCAGCATTGGACCCAATTCACGAATGGTGCTGACAATCAATGAGAAATCTCACCAGTCAATCACCAGGAAGTACTTACTTGTTTTTTGTGTGCTCATCAACTTTTGGCATCTTTCCAGCCTTTAGACGCTTACGGTCTCTGGCAAACTTCGCTCTTGCATTGTGATAGTTTTTCTCCACCTGTTCTTTCACCTCCTCGCTCTCTGCCTCGAACTTTTCCTGAGTGAGAGCTAAACACTTGTTCAGTCTGGGACCACGGTTGGTGACATTTTCGGTGCAAATGGCTTTGTCCGCGTCCATCTTAACCTTCTCGTCATAATACTGATGTGAATAGACATGCATTTTTCGGGGTGCACGTTTACTGGTCACCCCACCTGCCAACACCGCATCAAATTTCAGCACCCCCCACGTTCCGCTTGTACGGCTCATGCGTGACACATTGGTTTGCCAGCGGTACCAACATGTGATTTGCTGTGACACAGGGAGAGTTTTAGTATGACACATATTCATTGTAGAATTCTTACCAGTTGCCGAGCGCTGACCGCCTTTGCTAGCATGTTGGTTTGCTGGACTGACAATACCTCATCGGCTGGTATGTCAGGAAAAACCACTTCGTGCTCTGGCCAACGCTGGAAAAAATCCAGCCACACTTTTTTCAATACAGGCTCGTAATTTTTCGCGGGGATGCATTCAATGTAAGCTGGTAGGAATGTCTGCAGAAGTGCCGCTTGGTCCTTTGTTGCCCAACTCCTGTTACCCATCTTCTCATAGCGGTGAGTCCATACTGCCGCATTGTGACATGGTGTTGACACTCACATTTGATGTTGGACGTACTAGCAGTTAATGGAAAATGGCGAGGGGAATGTTCACACGTCGTTCTCAAATGGCGAGGGGGGAGGTTCACGCGTCGTTCTCAAATGGTGAGGGGGATGGTTCACACATCGTTCTCATGGATTTACTGGGTTCTGGTCTCATCAAAAAATTCAGCCTCGTGTTCTTGCAACGAATTCGCTACATAGCTACAAAGGATGTGTTCTTTACATGATCTACAAGCCACACCTGTCACATGTGCCTATTTGTGTGACATCCTCTGTAGCAAGCAATGTGAGAAACAGCGCAGCGGATTCTCATGAGACATTAGCACCCACAACTACGGGCCTTGGGGCATCTGGGATACCGCCTGTCAGACGAGGTGTAATAGGCCATAAGATTCTAAGAACGTGAGCGCACAATCAGTACCTATATGATTTCTAGTACAAGACAACAAAAGACAGACCTTGCGGCGTTTTCGCACCGCCACTCCTACTGCGGCCATTTGGTTTGGAGTCAATTTATAAAATGATGTACCGGGAAACAACATTTTCTCCTCGGGCCAACGTGCAAACCAACTTGAAAAAAGTCTGCTGAAGAAAAACGGTCGTTGAGCCGGATCCCGTATTGCAAAGAATTCCTCTGAACGAGACTGGAGGAATTCTTCTTCAATCTGGCGGAGGGGAAGGGGCTTCTTGGGTAATGACTATTTGACTTGAAATCAACAAACAGCGCGTGAAAGGACTGTTTTACTTACATCAAACATGGACGTGGATTCATCCCTCTGATGTGACATTGAGTCAGTGCGAGGCTGGAATGAGTACGAGCAGCAGAAAAATCAACTACATATATAGTAGGCCCATGCTAAGAATTTGAGCTCTGTCTTCGGAAGAAATCTTCGGAAGAAGATCAGCACATAACAACAGAAGTGCAGGAAGGCAATACTGAATGATCATCATACTCAATATCAAAGGCTTCCGCCCAATGTGATCAGATAATTGACTCCAATGTATGCGCCATGGCACTCACATGTATTCTGAATGAACATAGTGACTGAATATGATTGAAAGGTCAATGTAAGGAATAAATTAATATGATAGCGCGCGGGACATTAGTAATGAGGTTACAACTCACATGTGATGTCATTTCTAGTGAGTCGATACGGTCCTACCATGCATACCTTTGAAGACCAAATATCCGGAATGAACGCTACAAGTCTTGCCAACAGCTGGCTCAAAATGTCCAATGTTGGGCAGTCAATGTAAGGAATGAATTAGTATAATAGTGCGCGGGACGAACGAGGTTACAACTCACATATGATGTCATTTCCAGTGAATTGATACGGTCCTACCATGCATACCTTTGAGGACCAAATATCCGGAATAGATGTAGCCTACAGGTCTTGCCAATAACTGACTCAGAACGTCCAATGTTGGGCGGTCAATGTAAGGAATGAATTAGTATAATAGTGCGCGGGATGAACAACATTACAACTTACATACGATATCGCCGTTTCCAGTGAATTGATATGGTCCTACCATCGAACACAACTTGAATTGCCGTCCTACCGTGTACAATACCAGCCACTGGTTAATCTTCAAGCTTCAAGAAACAGTCTTTCAAGCAATGACAATGGTCACTGCGGTAATGATTGGTATGGTATGTGGAGTCCAATATTGCTAGGATTGCGGCAGCTATATATTAAGGTCTGACCGTCTCTCATAAGGTCCATCCTGCGTACATTGGCAACAATATTTATAAAATTACACTGATTTCACTATCCATCATACAGCAGAAGGTATGTTGATCACCTTGCTGCACAATTGTTCATACCGCGCACTAGACCCACGACTACTAGTGTCCACAGCTTAGCATTATGAGTGCACAGTAATGCTTGCTCTCCATAATCAATATGGTCCGACCAACTTGAATCGAAGCATGATCGAAGCACCTCCCAGTGGGTTCAAATAGTGTGAGTGTATCCATAACATTTTTTTCTTCTCATCAGACTCAGTGAACATTGGCTCAGCATCCCTTAAAATTCGCACTATCATGGCGCCTCCTGTTATATACAAAACCCCTGCAGCTAAACTACAAGCTGAGAGGGCCAAGCGCCGTCGCTACCATGAGAAGTACGTGACATTTTCTTTCAGTTAGCACTCAAACATGTCTAATCAAAGGTCTAGGCACCGTGATGCTATTCTAGCGAGACGGAGGCAGTTACGCAAAGATAGGAACACCCGCCGCGATGATGAGGACCATTCAGACGACAACAACCAAGAATCAATGTTAGTAATAATATTTTTGTCGAGGAGGTGTTTGAAAATCGTTTAATATTAACAGCGACACACTGCCTGATTGTATCGCCATGGTTAAACTTGCCAAGGATGATTTCATGCAACACATCAAATCCCCACAAACATTCGTCGTTGGTGTCTTAGCAAAATACACGAAGTCCATCCCAGACACTCCTGGACTGCACGGAGATAGAGAAATCCCCACATGCGCTATGTCAAGCATCGAGGATTTCCTTCACAGGGCCAGTCGAGGGCAAGATGGTATTCTACGACTGTGTGGAATTAGTGATGAGTGGCGAGCCGCAGACCAGGTGTGTCGGTGCATGAGGGACACCATTGCTATGGTGGAAGATATTTATTGTGTTACACTCGGTGACAGAGATTCTGGGTTGGCAGAAGCTCATTTCCTGGGAGTGTTGCTATACCAGAACTACAAAGGCTAATTAGGATCTGTGGTCTAAGCAATTTGCTGTGTATTTTCCATCCGTGGCATAATGCCAAAATTATTCTCCAATTGTAAGAAGACACGGTAAAAACATCTACGTATCGAAAATTGTCTCAGCCTCCCCGCAGTCAATTGCCCCCTTGATCAATCTAATTCCCTCGGCGACAGAGTGAATTTTGGAAAAGGAAGAGCGGCTTACTCCAGTTACGTGAATAGATGTCCCCTGCCTGCGACGCTAATCAGAAGAAAGTCTCAAGATTGGGATACCACTCACCAAGTCGCGAAAACACCAATACGACGCCCACGGTTGACCCAGTAGAAAGGGCCGGACGTGTTTGGGTGAGGAACATCATAGGTCACTCCATGGTGAGTCCTTGTGTGACGTGCGGTAGCAATAGCGACAATATTGGCCGGAGTAGCAGAAGTGACTGCAGGAGGATCAGCAGTAATGACTGGCGGTGCAGTGGTGACTGGTGGGGCAGAAGCAGGTATCGCAGGAGCTCCAGCAGCGATAGCCACTTCTTGAGAAGCAGCAACAACTGCATTCTGCACAACCCTATGCAGGGCGGAAGACAAGGTGACCGTATTGTTGCCATGGACATTCAACTGTGAGAAGAGTGTGGCAAGCGAATCTGAAACAACTGTTAGAAAAGGAGTAATAATGAATGATGCAGTTGTTGACATACCAGCGGTTGAACCTGAAGCACCATCAATAGACGCCACGGGCACTATATTGTCAGTGTTGGAGGTCATCGCTGGGGTGCTCAACGTTAGATGTACTTAGAAGCATCGCAACTGACATCCATTATATCTGGCTGCTTGTGCGAGAAGATTATCAACATTCGATAGTGGTGAATCCCGGCGGACATTAGACTTTCCCAATCCAGCAGAGTATGAAATCCAATTCCCTACTACACCAGCGGAGTGTGAAATCGAATTCTCTACTTCGTATTACATGCTCGCTCTGCAGCAATTCAATTGCTATTCCACTCTGGCTTCAAATTCTATTATGTGCTCGCTGGCGACCCGATTGCTATTCCATGTCTGGTATCCCATATAGCTGTGGTACTATGACTATGATTATGGTCAGTTCAGTCCCACAATGCCTCCTGCCATGTTGATCGACAACACAGCCTCTACCGCTGTCTTGTTACTTGAGGGTCTTATATAGAAGCGTGTAAAAATGCAGTGACAATCACAACTACACTTTCATAAGACTAGAAGTTGCCAGCTCCTCAAGTCCACGGTCAACAGATTTTTTTTACTTCTCGGTTGATAACATGTCGTTCGTGGGTGGTCAAAGAGTAAACAAGTTACCTCTATTTGTTTGAAGAAACTATATAGAAATGCAACTGTGGATTTGTCGTGAATAGAAATATGATAGGTATGTTTCACCCTAGTAGGTCGTGTTTCAACCTATGAAAGTCTGTTTCAACTTTGTCGTGTTCTCCTGTTTCGTGTCTCTCTAGCCGTAAAAGAGAGAGGTGTTTGTTACGTATATGTGGAGCTTAGCTCAATAAAATAGTAATCGTGAGCAACCTACATCAGGTAAATGACCTGAAAACGATAAATTCTTACAAATCATTATCTGATCTAAAATGTGCACAATATCTATCATAATTGTAACCCATGTGAGAAAGCTGTATATACCCGGACTTAGTCGGATGAAAGCCACCAAATGCACAATTGAGACACTTTATCGCAGCTCATCACCGAGATGGTACATGTTCCAACACGTACCTGCAATCACAAAGAAAGATTACGATGTCAGGAGCGACCACCGTCCCCAGGTTGAGAATTGGCGGCAATACACTACAATTCAGCTTCTCCCTGGTCATGGTACATAATCTTGGTTTGTTTTTATGTCGCCCACAATGTCTTGATAAATTCCAGTGTCAGGCAAAGTATTATATGGCCGGACTACATCGGACCAACACCGCTGACGGTCCAAGTCTGCTGAGTGTTCATAATAGATTTCAAAGCTATCTCAACCCCGTTATCATATGCAAGGAGAGCTTGATATTGGACCCTCGACAACAACTGTCATGGCGCTGATGCTAGGTATGTACCTGGCACGCTAGCCCACAATGCTTATATTTTTAAAGTACGCAATTCAGTTCACAAACGGCAGCACACTGCCATACGTCTCAATATCGATGTAATACGACAATAACACACGAAGTAGTTTATCATTGTATTCTCCACATTGTCTATCTAGCTTCTGGATCCTTGTGCCAAGGCCAGACAAGTACCGCATCGGGGATGCATGACAATGCGGTGTCATCTGTTGGCTGACTGCTGAGGTACGGTCGCCGCATGCAAGGAGAGCGGGCCAATGTGTCCTCGGAAAACTTTGCCAGAACGATGTTGCCAGACAAAATTATATAACGCAAGGTTGCATTGCGGAAAAGGCGCCAAATCGTTGGTGATGGTAACATAGTTGAGCACATGTGATATTAGAGCAATATTGTATAAACGACAGGCAATATGACGCGTTGCCGACCCGCAATTATTTCCCAGTCATGTTGCACGTTTGTTCCCATGCGGTCCCTTGAATTGATTACAGAGCAAGCTATAGTTTATATTTCTACAAAGTAAGAAATAACACGGTTTAATTAAATACTACGAAGAGAAACTACGCAGAGGGGATATCCAAGTTGGTAGCTTGTTTGAGGGCAATACACTTTTGTCGAATCTTGGATAAGGCGCTGTTAGCACTGATAGGCCTCTTGGCAGCTGAGGAAGTGGGAAAAATTTGGCTAAGTTGCGTGATATCAGCTTAAGCAGCATAGTGAAGAGCGATAAAATATACCGATTCCACCACGTTAGCAGTTCATCGACTTCCAGCGATTCCTCGGTGTCTTCTAAAAGGTCGAGGAGACTATGGTAGAATGTTTCCGAATCTGTCGTGGTGTCGGTTCACGAGAATACTGAGGACGAGCTTAAAGCAAATCGCACCTTCAGCACTAAATTAAAGCCTGTATTTTACAGAAGTATGATGATCGACAAACCTGAGTTGCGATGTACGCTATTGAGGCGACGGTAACAGATATCATGCCGTGGAGGCGGGCATTACCAGATTGCGTGGCCTTCGGCTCCCTGTCAACCGAGCTTGGAGATGTAAAAACATATTTGTAGGCCTGGTAGAATAAGATGTAGTAGGTAAGTCATATAAAATGCAGGCGAATACGCACAAGTACTATCAAGCGGCTCCTAAGAAGGCCGCACCACGGGTCTTCAGGATTGTAAACCTGATTGGCATACAAAAAAATCGGCCATTGATCCCCAGAGACCAGCATTTCGCCACTTCGTAGGTTTTCTTTTGTCCTGGCCAAAAAAATCAGGATCGCGCTGATGCCAGTAAATCGAAACATACTGAGGATCATTCCAGCTTAACCCGGCAGGGCAGAGGAGAGATCCGGTAAGTTCGTGGTTAAACCCACGATCAATCTTAGTATTTCTATGTAGAGGAGGCTGTATTGCTTCTCCGTTCGGGGCGATCCAATCAAGTACCGCTGCCTTCAATGTTTTGGTATCGTCGCCTCTGGCACCTGCGGCGCCCTTACCGATCTGTAAATGTAAATAAGCATAAGCTCCGACGACGTAAAAAAAAAAAAGGTGCACCAGCTCTCCAACGTGAAGTATTTCCTCCTCAGACCCGTCCTTCAAACAATCCAGGAGGCCGGGATAGGAGTCCAAGAGCTGCTCAAAGACGCGATGCTCTCGCCGCTCTCTGTCGAGCACATCAGCAAACAAGCAAAAAAAGAGATGTTTTTTTACTCAGCAGGGAAGTCTTCCAATGGATTGTCTTCCATTGTTTCCAGCCTCAAAATACCGTTAGTAAGTAAGGAGGGGTAGTTACACAACGCGAACACCGTTCGACCAAAGTGGCGTCCATGGGAAACAAGCGGATCTGATGAAGAGCTGGAAGACGTGACAAGTCTACAAAACATGTTGTCAAGATTAGAAACAGCTTACGCTTTTTTTCGAGGCCCCATTTGGAGGGCTGACGAGCCACGCTTGCTTGGAATGCTGGATGTGGTATCGAGGGCGGCCATGAAAGCTACTGTGAGAGAGGAAGATGGGGTATCCCGGTGTGTTAGGGGGTTTGGGCCAGGGGCTCATTTGGGGGTCTGCCAGAGGTGCCAGGGGTCTTGCCCGGGCCTCGAGGCACTCAGTAGATATACTTCGTGCATGTCAGTAGCTAGTTCTCACCCCATTCCACCTGTTTGTCCCCAGCATCTGGTTAGAGTCCCATGGCTCGTCCCCCCATGGCCCATTCCACCGGGTTCGCAAGTGCGGGAAGTAGCTTTTATCCTTGGCTTTGTGTTATGTAATATCTGGCGGCCAGCTGGGCGGCCATGATAGATGGTGGCTAAAAAGGTGGCCACGCCGCAGGGCAGCCAGGGTGAGGGACTGGCCCACCCATTCATCGCGTACTGGTTGATTGTACTTCAGTCAGAATGGCGAGTTTGAAATTTGTTACCCCCTTGACCTTCAAGTAGCACCCAGTAGCAGGTCGCTATTACCAGTAGAACTCAGTACAGCCGCCTCGACAGTATGCCACAGCCCTCAGGACATCAAACCAACATACAAGGACATGTTAGTCATGGCAGCATCAAATTGAATTTGCGGTAAACTTGACCTACCCACCTGGTGGTGCGATGTGCTGATCTCATTGCTTAGGATCGAGCTACCGTGTAGCTGTGACGTAGATGAGAGCTGTGAGGAGCGTCCCCATGCAAAGTTCATAGCGAACGCCAACAATCACTCAGCGCGGAATGGCTGTGATACTTCGCTTCTGCCAGTGAAAAGTCTCGAAGATGGAGATGAGGACTCGATGGCAAAGCTCAAAGAGAGATTGAAACTAGCGGAAACCAACTGTTCAAGACTGGAAGAGCTGTACCAAGTATACAGACATTGTTGGATTGAGGAACACTATCGCGCGAGGGCATTAGAACGGTACGCACCCGAGGGAATAAGTACTTGGCCTCCCCATCAAATCCCATGGGATGCTCCCTCCCCTGCTCAAAGTACGTTGGCCACATGGTCCCTTACGGGTACATGAATCAAACTGACCGTGTCGGTCAGGTGAATTTCAAGAAACCGACTTGGGTTTGCTTGTCCAAGATAGATAACTTAGAGCAAATCCAGAACACGGTGTATCTAGATCATTGCGTCACCGTGCTGACGTAAATTTTGATGCGGTGAAAAATACCTTGTCTTGCATCTCTGATGCATTCTGAAAACTTGAATGTATCCGAACTTTGTAGTACGTCGAACGTTGATCAAGGTATCACTGCGTGTGCAGAAGGTTGCACTACGTAGAAATAAGGTGCCATGAAAAAAGGTTCTGATACTCCGCTTTTCGTAAGACAAAATGTGTGATACACATTACATAATACAACAGCAAACAACGGTTGATACAGGTAAGAATAAATCATGTCAGTGGGTGAAAATAAATAAATGCACTTCCAGACAGTCAATCTAGTTCAGGGTCATCAGGGCATTCGTCTGGGTCGAAATCAAAGTCAATAGGCTCTTCAATATCACCGTCAAAGAGATCGTCGTAGGGGCTCGCTTCCCCAGGCAGTAGAGACGTTCCGACAGTTTCATCCCAGGCTGAGTGTGAACCTGTAAAGACATCAGTTGTAGAGTTAGATATGGTTGGGTTTTGCTCACTGAGATCGGAAGAGTCCAACAAACGAGTGTTATCAATAGCCACCATATAGAGCTTTATCTCAGCTTGCGCGCGTTGCATCTTCGAATGCAGGATGAGCAGATCCAGCCCAAGATTGCGGAGGTAGGCATTGCTATGCCTAGTAGCAAGAGATTTCGACATTAGTTCTGACTGCATGTCCAGTTCTGTCTGGAATGCCTTGTAAAAGGCATTCTGAACATCGGCAGTTACCCAAGTACTGAGTAGGGGCATTGAGGGGCCGATGTGCTGTAGAGACATTTGAGTACAGCCACACAAAACATTACAGTACTTACATTCAAAAGGGCAGACACTGGACTTTCCTGCTGCGCAGTGGCCCGGGGAGAGGGTATGGATGTTAAAGGGCTCGAGCCATGCCAATGTGAGGAATTGGCTGAGCTGAGATACACGTCATTCTGCACTGAACAGGCGTTACATGTCTCTCGCGTAGAAATGGAGCAGGCTAAAGGTGCACAAGCCAAAGGCAAGCAGGCCAAAGGCGGAGCACTGTGCCTCCAGGCTGCAGAGGGTGTTCTGATCTCGTGCTTGGCTAGAAGTCCGACATGTGCTACAGCCGGAGGGTTTAGACAATGTATTTACATCGCAAAGTCAAATAAACTCACGCATCCGAAGCTGTTCCAAGATTTCAATGGCCTGAGAGTATAGAGACACTTCCAACTGGCATTGTCTCTTCCTCTCATCCATAAGATATCTCTCCACAGCTGCATGGCTTCTTCCGGTTCCATTACAGATGCTCTGGTGTCTACGCAGGGTTTCCTCCTGTTTCGCCTCGATACTACGCTCCCCAGCTAGTTCCCAAAGGTCGCCATGATAGACTCGACCTTTGAGTAAATACGACAAAATGTATAGTTCAGTTTGGACCTAAGAAAAAAGGCAAAAAATTAGGATGCACGAAGATGCGAAGATATTGATTGACCTTCTGGTTTGTTATCAGCCCCACGTAGGCATCAATAAATTCACTGCCTAATAAGTTGGAAAGTTGAAAAATGCTCAGACGAGCAGTCGTGTAGTCAAACAATTCCGGTGACAGACAGGTTGACATCTTGCATGCTTATCACTCCTGTGGTGGTAGTGTGTACGTGGCGCTCGAGCTATTGCAGACTATTTGTAGTTTCAAGGACTCAGGAAGGGCAGACATTGTGAGAATCTTGACAGCTCCGCGGCACTCACCTCTGGCCATCAATTTTGATGGTGGGGGCAAAAAAGGTGTTTGCAACTGTGCTAAGTTCCCGCCGAGTTCCAAGTGATTTTACACTATCAATTCTGATTGACGATCCAAGTAGAGTCCAAGGTGTACGCTGGTGTACGTGCATTCTTTGCAGGGACATTTATTAGAATAAAGCTTTCTAAAAATCAACAAAACATTATTATGTAAGGTTGCCAGGGAATCTTCCTACATGGCACTGATCAAGCACTATGAGGTTCAGGTCGTCCTGAACAGACTCGAATATGGCGGTTCATCAATGGCCTTGATACTACTCGCAAGCATCTTTTGCAACATTTAAACAGAATTCGGAACTCATTCGACGTAATTCCATATCCATCAGGACAGCCAAGCCTATGCAACAACTCAGTCTGCTCTCTGTGGTTCCACTTGAATTCGACAGGCAAGATCCGCTGCTCTGTATAATTCATCAATGAAACTGTGGCTCCCCAGTGAAGTAAACTCATACCTCTGAGTCTTGGAGGGTACCGGAAGGTGGCTACAAATGACAGCCGGAAAAACTTATCTATGTTCACTTTGTGATGACCGTGAGTCAGGATTTATAGATATCGTTGAGCATGAAGAGTGCTGACCTTGGTATCCGCATCTGTCTGATGTGCATCTTGCCTTCCATTCAGCCTTATTAGTGCTTCTATTCCACCAAGAGTACACTGCTGCCTCCGTATATGCCCCCCTTCCACGCTCATCAGCACATAAGCAGCACGGGTATCTCAATTCATATTTGTCGCGGTGTAGGAGACGCCCAGGCTGCAGCCCCGTACGGCACCATTTCCCCTTACTGGACGAAGTCATGCCTACCTTCCACAGGCCGTTGCGGACCATCACACGAGGTTGCGGAATCCGCGCACTCATCGCATCGCAACGCACTATCTGTCCATGTCCTGTCTGTATCCATCCGTCCTCACTGGTGCGTTCTCATTCTTAGTTAGTCATTCCTAACCGTTCACAGGGCCAGTTGCATATCAGTTCCCATACACGAGGCCGCGTACCATTACTTACATGTATCTCCTTCCGACTTCGCTTGCATATGCGCCCGCTTATACGGTTCCGGTTTCTTACGGACTCTGTTATATACTACGTCGCAGACTCGTACGGACCTCACTTTCCTACATTCCCTCTCTCTGGTTGTGTGTTGCGGAGTCACTAGCTTAGTCTTACCTTGTCTTTCCTTGCTTGAGCAATCACTTGTTTGCCTTCTCATCCCGCGCAAACGCTCGCATTGCCATTGACAGTTGACTATTGCTAGTCCTAGTTGAGTTCCTTTGCAAGGCGGTTTCTGCACATCTTCGCATATACCTGGTACCTAGTTCGCTCTACCCGATTACCTGTTCCGATACCTGGTACCCTACCCGTTTCGCATACCTGGTACCCTACCCGTTCGCATACCTGGTACCCTCTAGACATTCACTCGTTTCTCCGCATCCGCATACCTCGCATCTCCGCATCCGCATACCTCGCATCTCCGCATCTGCATACCTCACATCTCCGCGCATTCTCGCATCTTCGCATCTCCTCACATACCTAGCTGTTCTGTCTTCAGCGCATCACTTCCTTCTTCACTGTTCCCCTCGCTCATACTTGAGGAACTGCTCTCAGAGCTATCCCCTTGGGTTGACTACTATTCTCGCACCCAGCAGGATCGGTACGCTATCACTATAGCGGACTTCTACGATTTCTCCCACAGCGGCATCTCTCTAGGCTAGATGGCGGAATCTTCTCTCCATCAATATCGAGAGGCCTATATGGTATCATTGATATGTGAGTGTCATGGTCGGATATTCGCACGGTATTATCTCACCAACACCACTCAATCATAGATCTAGAAGTGCTGTCGTAATGCAGGAAGGCGAAGTTGCAGGTCATGGCTTCCACGATGAGTTTAGCTAACCTCTGAGAGGTTTCACGATAGTCAGGCGGGGCGGTTATTGTAGAGGAAGGTGAAGATGGCATTTCCATTGAGCAGTTTGGTGCAGTAAGGACGTGTTCGTAAGTTTTAGTCCCTTATATATGAACTGGAAACTTGACTTTTGACTACTAGTACCATTAGCCGCCCAGCTTGCTTTGCCGGCATCACGCCTGTCAGCCCAGCCAGCAACCCGAAGTTCAACCTGGCGCTATGATAGCAATGCTATATTTACGCTAGCCTCTGACACACTGTCGAACTCTGACGCCCTTTCATCCAATCTTTTAGCTCCTCCTTGAGCTCCTCATGGACCCAGAAGGTTCATCTCGGACTTCAGTTCGTTTCAAATGCACCTGCACACGTCAGTTTATGCAGGAGAGCGCATTCACCAAGCATCAACGCTCTTGCTCACAAGGCAAGAAACACTTATTTTCTGCTTTATCCACGGCGAAAGAGCTTTTAGGCTCTGTAAAACGATCCCGAGTGCATGGCAGTGGCAGATCGCTTACACAGCCTAACAAGGTGCCTCCAAATGCGCAGGGCCACCATCCATTAGACTCGTCCTCATCCCTCACACATGTTAATGAGGCATGCATTGCGAATTCGTCTGGTTCAACTCCATCGGCGGGGCAAGAGGATGCGCTGTCCTCAGTATTTGACGCCAATGTCAATGCTGTGCCTACGCAGAACGACGATAATGACGACTTATCGCTGGCACAGAGGAGGATCCGTCGTGTCAATATTCCCATGCCTTTGCGCTATAGGCAATATGAGGACGTTCTTCCACAACCTCCCCCAAGCGTTCCCTTCAATCATTCTTCTCTGGCAGCGGATCCCATTCCACAACCAAATTCCTCTGACGTGCCCAGGAATACGTTGCCCAGAGCCCCTCCTTTCTGTACCGCCAGGAACGTCTTTGGACTAGTACGGCAATTTTTCTCATCCACCCCTCCATCTCACGACCCAGAAGAAGTTGTGGACCTCCGAGATCTCAGCTCTGTCCCGGATTTCGCTCCAGCAGAGTCCGATTCCCCCATCGTATCCGAAGACGTCGCATTTCACCCATACCCCAACAGATTCTCTTTCGAGCTCGGCCACTGGTACTGGAATGGCAGTGTGCAAAAGTCTAATCAAGGCTTTAAGGAGTTGATCGATATCGTCGGTCATCCAGAATTTGATCCTGATGACATACGGAGCACGCCATGGGATAGTATCAATTTGAAATTAGGTGCGAGTTCTCTGGAACAGGAGGGGGGTGAATGGGAGGATGAGGACGCGGGTTGGTGTAAAACGGAGGTGACTATCCAAGTGCCGTTTTCTTGGACCACTGCCCAGCCAGGCACTCGCCCTTATGTGGCAGCCAACTTATATCATAAAACTCTTGTCTCGGTCATTAGGGAAAAGCTCTCAAACGCCAAAGACGACGAACTTTTCCACTACGAGCCTTATCAACTACAATGGAGCGCTCCTCATCTTCCCCACAACGTAAACATTCAAGGAGAACTATTTACTTCGCCGGCCTTCATGGACGCACACCGCGAACTTCAGGAGTCCCCCAGAGAGGCAGGATGTGATTTACCTCGGGTGGTCGTTGCGCTCATGTTTTGGTTGGACGCTACACACCTGACATCATTTGGTAATGCAAAACTATGGCCAGTATATATGTACTTCGGAAACGAATCGAAGTACCGCCGTTGCAAACCATCTTGCAATCTGGGCAACCATGTGGCCTACTTCCAAAAAGTACAGCAGCTTTTACAAATCCTCTTCCGCATTAACGCTCACACTTTGACAGCTTCCAGACTCGTTTAAAGATTTCGCGTGTGCATTCACTGATGGCAGGGGAGCTGGTCGTGAATGCTCAACACATTGTCAGCGGGAATTATTCCAAGCTCAATGGAAGGTCCTGCTCGACGAGGAGTTTTTAGAGGCTTACCGGCATGGTATTGTAATCCTCTGCTGTGATGGCGTCAAACGCAGGTTCTACCTGCGAATATTTACTTACTCCGTACCCTGAAAAGTGAGTCGTAAACATATTTCGCGGAAGTCAAACTCAGAAAATCCAGGGTTCTTATCGCGACAATTCGGCAGTTGGGAGGCTGTCCTTGCCCACGTTGTCTCACCCCGGGTGCACAGTTTCACAACCTAGGATTGAGCTGCGATCGACAACAACGTTTAACGTTGGTGCGGTCTGATGCCTCGAGGACCCGCCTTGTTGCTGATGCACGCAAGCTCATTTACGACAAAAACTACGGTGTAGATAGTTCAGCAGTCGAGCAACTCCTCAAGCCTGAATCGTGGATACCTACTGTGGTGAGCATGACCATAAGCCTCCTCTATCACCCTAACTAACTCTTGCTTAGAACATTTTATCTGGCAGCCTTGGCGCATCTGGGTTTAATGTGTTCGCCGCCCTCATTGTTGATCTCCTTCACGAATTTGAACTTGGGGTGTGGCGCTCACTTTTAGTTCACTTACTGAGAATACTTGTCGCCTTCAATAAGGACCTCATCAACGAGCTTGATAGAAGGTACCCAACATGTACCTGATCAAGGCTCGGCATGCCCATACTCACGTCTGACAGGTATAGGCTGGTCCCCCCCTTTGGATCCTCAACTATAAGACAGTTCTCCGCAAATACATCTGAAATGTCCAACATGGCAGAAAGAAACTTCGAGGATCTTTTGCAGGTAGGTTCTTCAAATGATTCTCACAAATTTTTGTCAACTCACTCCATACAAGTGTGCTATCCCGGTCTTTGACGGTCTTCTCCCCCATGCTCAAAACAAAATCGTTATCGACCTTCTTTTCGTCATGGCGCACTGGCACGGGCTTGCGAAACTTCGCATGCACTCCGACCTAACCTTGCAAATACTCGATCAGCAAACGACTGAACTTGGGGGACACCTTCGTCAGTTTAAGGCGAAGGTATGCTCTCTATATAACACTCAGGAACTCGATCGTGAACTCGATGCGAGATCTCGTCGGCAAGCGAAAGAGGCAGCTAAACGTGCGGTGAACGACAGCCAACAGAGGGCTACGGCTAGGCAATGGCATGGGTAACCCGTGGGTATCCACGAGCTTACCCGGACCCATACCCACCGCTTACCCGTACCCATGGCCCAAGGGTCAGCTCGGGTACGGGTTTCAACAAGGGTACATGTGGGTATCATGGGTATATAACCCATGGCGGGTAACCCATGACCCATGCATTGCAACTCAAATAGAAACTCCAATAGACACTGTAGTAGGTACAAACAATATACTAACTAAATCTTAATGGCATCCCAGCCATCAAGCAGCTTCGATTCCTCACCCTCGACATCCTCTAGCACAGCAACAGCTTTCACATCATTGTCATGTACCAATCCCAGCTTGCTCCAAATGCCGACGCACAATAAGGCTCGAATGGTTTGTGAAGATAGCTGGCTCCGAACGTGAGATAGCAGAAGACGTCCTCGGCTGAAAATACGTTCAACGTCGACAGACGTAGCTGAGTTGATAGTGTTAGTATTTAAGTGCGGGGCATAAGCAAGAAGTTAGTTGAACGTACCGGGAATTGTTAGATAGTCGAGCGCCATGTGGGAGAGACGTGGATATGTTTTTCGGTGCTCATGCCACCATGTAATCACATTTGGGACGTGCTCGCACTCAGTGGCAAGGTATGATGCGAGCTCGTCAGTGACTGTGCGCTTCGGAGCTGCAAGAGCAGGTAATTGATCGAATATATTGTCTTTTTTTGATGCCTGTAAAATCATATCCGGTCAGCGCTAAAGCATACTAGTCAATTAACTTACCTTTCGAAGCTGCGATCCATGGTCATCACCTTTGGACTCTTCATTGAGTGGATCGATGGGCATATCAGCATACGAGAAGTTGAACTCCTCGCGCACGAGGTTGGAGGCTGTCTGGATCCAGTCCTGCTCCCATCCAGTGTTCTTGAAGTAGGTGAGTTTGTGCCGGGGATGAAGCACTTCAAAATGTATTGTTAGTATAGAACTGAATATAAAACAAAACAGAGACATACCCATTGCGATACGGTATGTCTGAGACGTGTCAGTAAGTGAATAGTACCTATCTAATGTCTTCTTGCCCACTGCGAGAGAAGCGCGAATGGCGCTATTCAAATGCTTGTCAAAAGAGTGAGTTGTGAGTGACTCGTCAATGTGATCGATGGCTGGAATAACGGTAGCGAGATATGGTGTTGAGCGTGAAAAGTATGTTGTGGCATCTTTCAAGATCTGTGCCTGGCGTGAGTAAACTCAAACCGAAGACTGCACAACTCACCTCTAAAATATTGCGCAACTGTCTAGCTATTGTCCACTCTCGTTCACTGAGCTCGAAGTCCCGCAACCCGAACTTGCGGTCGCCAGTGAAGTTGTCAAGTGCCTGCCGGTACTCCACCGCAAAGTCCAGCATATCATAGGTAGAATTCCACCTCGTCGATACGTCGCGAGGCATGATACGGACCGCTAATTCCAGCTCTGGTAGAAGTGCCTTCCACGCAGGCAATAGGAGTGTGGATGAGTGCACAATCTTGAAGGCGAGCTTGCGAAGCTGGTGCACGATGAATGCGTGAGTGATTAGTCATCACTGGTTTAGGCTTACCTTCACAAGGACGAGCTTCACAGGCCGCAGTGTCTTGTGTAGTTCAGCATGCTCGTGTGCTGTCAGGTTTGCGACTTCATCAGCCCACCCATCCATATCGTCTATATCAGCGTCCTCTGGATTACCCTCGCCTCTTTCTGCAATGGTGCGTGCATCATCATTTTCGGACCCATTTGCAAGTTCTTGCAACAACCGCTCGTCCTGATCTTCGTCATCCAGGACATCTATGGCTTCAGGCATCGGCCAGTCATCTTCCAAACTTGCCTGTGCATGTTTAGGTACGTCGAACTGTTTTATTATCGACTGCGCAACAAGATTGACGATATGTAGGAAGCATCGTGTTCGGTTCACTGCACCGCTGAACGAATCCACTCGCTTGGCGAGTTCTGTTGTCAGCGTGTCGTTCGAGCTGGCATTATCAGCCGTCAAACTCAACATCTACAAGTTACTTGGTAAGTATTGTCCTTGTCCATTTGTTTGTTTGTTTGTGCTCACCTTCTTTGATATACCAAACTCTTTTAGGATCTTTTCAAAGGCCACTGCAAGATTTTCGCCGGAGTGTGACTGAATATCAGACGGTTAATGAGTTTTCTAGGTACATATTAGATTATCTTGCCTCTGCCACCTCCACTATGTCTAGAATCATGGCTAACGGCTCTCCGTTTTGCTCTAGATGTACTGATACTGCCACGAATGCCTTGTGGTTTGGCGAAGTCCACGCATCGATGGCGAAATTCAATTGGCCATCATATTCCTGGTAATATATGAGATTTAGTTTAAGTATAGTGAGGGTACTGAACTTGTAGCATCTTAGCAATTCGTTGTCGTGTGCGAACGAACACGAGCTTGACGTCGCGCGAGACCGTCGATGGAGAAGGTATGTAGTACTCAGGCCTACCCGTTTTCATTAACGACTGAAAGCCACAATCTTTGACGATCGTGAATGGTCGCAGGCTTTCAGCTACCCAGCGGACGATCTCTGCTCTGTTGCCACCATCAACCTCAACATCAGCACAATCACAACACGAGTACGTACTTCGTTTCTGTTCTTGTGTGTTGCCGGTGCGAATATGTGACCTTGCCTTTCCCAGTGCGTTTGAACGATGCTGTGATAGAGCCGTCTTTTGCCCCAGAGATAATGGTACGTGCCTCTTGAGCATTTTTTGTTCCATCAGCGAGCTTAACAGTCTCTTCACCCCAACAGATCTTAGCGTGCTTCCGCATATTACTGGTCGACTTCGCATCCTTCTTGTCAAGGTAACGACGGACCCCTTTCTTGCAGCTCGTTGCTGCGCACTTGAATTCGTGGAAGCGGCGGCCCTCATGGTACCCAATTTCCGGAATCAGGTGATAGAATCCATACACAGGTGAGTTCCAGTCCCCCTTCAAACGTTCTATGCTCAAATGTTAACTAAATCATCACCTTGCTTATGTATACAGGCATACCAAGTTCAGTTTCCGAATTGTCATCAACATCCTCATGTTCGGAGGAGACCTCAACAACTTCGTTATCACTGTGAAGAGCCTCTTCCTCTTCCTCGGTCCGGACGACTGCTCGATGGCTTTGCGTTGAAGGAGTTGGCGAGTCTTCGGAATCTGATGCCACGGTCATGGGACGCTTCCCTGACCTTTTGGAGGTAAGTTCATGACTTGCCTTGCGTTTTATGATCTGTTTGACATTTGATAAGAATTCTTGTGCCTTTTCGGTGGGCTTGCGCTGTCTTTTGTCTGCCATTGATCCGAAGTACGAGATTTTCTCAGGTAGAAGTAGTTCTTAGATTAGAAGTATTTCCTTAATAGATTTGGGTGGCAAATCCTCATTCAAGGTTTGTGATGATGTGCCATATAAGGGTAAAACTGTACAGTTGAATTGCCTTCATATTCAAATGTTCTCGAGCTAAATACCCACCAACCCATACTCAGGGGTATGGGTATTTGAAGGGTCAACAAGCTGAGACCCCTACCCAACCCACGAGTACCCCTACCCATGACCCACATGGGTATCCCAAACCCATGCTATTGCCTAGCTACGGCTGTACGACCTAAGGCAAGTGCCAACCTCAAAGGGAAACAGAAGGCGGGCACAGCCCAATTGCAGGACACTCCAGGGCCTTCACCACGGCAACCAAGGAGGAAGAAGTCCTTCAACTTGCAGACCTACAAGATTCACGCGCTGGGGGACTATGTAGCATGCATCCGCCATTTTGGCACCACAGATTCGTATAGCACAGAGCTGGTGAGTCCTGGCTATTTTCTACCTACGCTACAACTCAGCTACTATTAGGGTGAGTTAGAGCATCGTTTGTCTAAGGGGAGATATTGTCGGACCGATCGACGGGCCTTTATCCACCAACTGACACAGATTGAACGCCGTCAAGCGAGATTACGTTGCATCAAGCAACGGCGGCAAAAACAAGCTCCTCAAGCAGCGCACTGTGACACCACCACAAGTGACCCCCATTTACACCACCACATCGGCCAAAGTGAGAAGATCTACGACAACGTTGGTCATTACCTCCGCAGCCATGCCGGAGACCCTGCTATGAAGGTATTTGTTCTTTTTTTGGATCATCATCACTTTGACACGCTGTACCAAACATTCTGGCGCCAGCCTCACAATCACCCGTTATGCACGATCCGGAGCTCACCTGGTCAGGTATTCATGTCCATGTTCATCCGGCCTATTCCGTCGACTCCCGCCCTCCCGGACACCTAACGGGTACGCAACCCGCGACGGATTCCCTCAATTGCCCCTCGTTCCTGTCCATCCATGTCCATCCATCCCCATTGGTGCGTCATTTCTCTCCTTTCATCACTCTGATCAAACAGCAGACTGTTTTACATGTACATTCCCATACATGAGGCCGCTTGCCGTCCCTTACATATTATCGCGCTACGGCCTCGCCTATACTACCGTCGCTTAAGTGGGTCCCGAGTTTTCACGGGTTAAGATAAATAATTGCATCGTACTCTGCCAATATTACTTCCTTTTACTCCCTTGGATTTACTGTCTAAGTTGGTGTGATCAACAAGTCCCCTTAGTCTTCCGTACCGCAACGGACCTCTTCCCGTTCCTCGGATCACTTCCGGTAGCTCGTTACATCGAGACCTCGACACCTAGACACCTTACCACCTCGATACCTTGCTACCTCGACACCTTGACCAAATCCGCACCGCTAGACACCCGTCCCATCAGAATCGTTCCCGTCCGGACATCTTCCTCTCACATTGGATCCCCCACCGCTCACCGGCCGCTCAGATCTTAAGCCCGTCGGATTGATTCCTTTGCATTTATTGCGAAGACATCCCTCAGTAGCAATCCCCTTGGGACGAGCTATAATACTCGCACTCAAAACGGATCGGTAGTCTACACTAACAGGCTACACGGAATTACTTTCGCTCAACGCGTTCAGGACTTCCTTCCCCGGTTGAAAGATCACGTTTTGGAGCGCCTTGATCTTGGGACTTCTGTAGAGAAGCACAGCGCCCGTTCCGATGAAGCCCGTAATTCAGTTCTCTTCAAACGTAATCGAATCTACCACCATCATATCGCCAGATTTAATTACACTACGTATGATGTTCGGCGGGCTCAGGATGTCGTGAACCCCAACACTCCTCATTGCAACATCATGTTGCTCCGTGACGACAATGACCCCAACGACAATTACCGCTACGCTAAAGTTCTAGGTATCCATCACGTCAAGTGGTTCGCACCGGGAATGTGTACGAATCCCTCCAAATGGACTTTCTCTTTGTTCGGTGGTACGAAACATTAAGCAACCATTCTTGGAACTCACGTACTTTGGGGCGCATGCATTTCTTACCCCTGGCCAATTCAAACGCTTTTGGCTTTGTGGACCCGGCAGCCGTTCTGAGGGCGTGTCATGTTATTCCGGCCTTTTCTCGAGGCCAGCGCAATCCAAATAGTGGCCCCAGTATCTCACCTCTCGCAGGAGATTATTGCGATTGGCATGAATATTACATTAATAGGTGAAAATCACACCATCCCTTACAGCTGTTTTTACTGATATCATAGCTGTACAAGCTTCGTTGATCGTGACTCACTCATGCGGCATCACTATGGCCTCAGTGTTGGGCATCTGTACTCTCATAGGGCGGGAGTGTTAGAAAGTCGCAGCTCAGCACTGCAACCTGTCAGTTCAACACCCGCTGATGAAAATTTGGAAAGCCTAATGGAACACACGCACCGCCCACATGCGACTGCCGATGATGCGGAAGAGGAGGACGAAGATCACGTTGGTGTGGAGGAACCAACACCCTTTGAGCAGGTGCACAATGGGAGTACAGAGACGCTTATAGAAGCCCTGGATGAAATGTATGCTGACCATATCTTCGATTATGAAAACTAGAGTTACATTACATCAATTTATCGCGGATGGGCGCAAACCGATTTCCTCGCTGTCTCGTGGCCGCTTCATCAAGTGCTGGCCAGGCTATGGCTCAGGCTGGCCAGGCTATGGCTCAGGCTGGCCAGGCCATTTGTTAGGCGCTGGCCATCTCTAACCCTTGTCTAATTCTAGCCAGCGGTCGATGCTTATTCCTTACAGTAAGCGATCCTATTGTATTTGTTTGTACTTATTTAAATCGGACATCAGTCTTACAGGCTTGCACTGTCCGTCCTCAACATTCAAACCGATCTCAATGTCGATAGTTTTACGGTATCAAGTCAGTTCAGCTCCTCATTGACATGCATCCTGCGTATCTGTACGTTCCCGAGAGCTCAGACGTTCTCAGACTACTTCAACTTCCAGTAAGTGACTCGGAGCTAATACTTATGTTGGACCATCGTTAATCGTTTCCCTCCAGCATGAGGAGGTTTGCCGTCTTTCGCTGGTGATTGCCTCAGCCTAATTCTCGCCTTCAGCACCCGTTTACAGGGTTCTCGGGCCAGTCTTATGTGGTAGTTGGATACATCGCCGACTACCATGAAGTATCTCCCATATATGTATGATCTCATCTTTGACTTTCGACTCACGCTGATGTTTATGTTTTGTAGGTGGATGCAACCCTCAAGGAGGCCAAGCCCTGGCTGAATGTGACCAAGAACATTGGGACCTTGGCTATTCTTGATGGGATGGGTCGCATCCAAGACACTCTCCCGCTGTTTGAAACGGTGAGGGATTTGTAGCATAAAAAGTTCGTTTTTGAAAGGGCGGATGTAGAATGCCGCTGGTGGTGCTTTTGTCCGGGCTGTGAAGACCCGACACTGCAGGTCGAATGAACTAGGCGTACCATGTCCTATGTGGTTTGTATGTTGTTGTCGTATACTAACTTATTCTCGCCTAACGGTGCTTCGGCAGCTCCCCCACCTGTTGGATGCGTCCATCCAATTCAACCCACCACAATATCCCAATGGATTTCCGCCCCCCGTCGACTATAATATCCATGAGATTCCAGTGCCTATGTACGGTATACCATCTGCGGTCTCATTGATGGACGGATTTGTGACAAACCCACTGGACACCATCCTGCCTACCGCTCTAGCCGAAAACATGCAGTTAACATCCTCTCAAAATACGGACATCGAGCTCGCATCCCTGCAATCACATGATATGCAGTCTGCGTCCCTCTCATTCCTTTTTGATTTCGGCAACACTGGCTGGCCACTAGCTTCTGCCGTCTCCGTTAGCGGCAATGGTGACCCAACCGTCCCAGATGATTTAAACCAACCGTCCAATGCCTGTACCGGCAGTTTAGTCCCCGCCGATACATGTTTGAATATTTATCCAGAGCTAGCTTGGAGGGACTCTACCGATCTGTGGGGTAACTTGCTGGAAAATGACAAGAGAAAAATAAGCCGTAAAATGCCGACTACAGCCTGGTTGCAGCACATGAAACTCACGAAGGCCCTCTTCTTGGGCAGTCTGTGGGTCGGACTCCACGGAAATCCATTCAAGATCTCTGCCGTGGAAATGCGCCGCCTCATTACCCTCAGTTTTCTTACCGCTTTGCGTATTGATGGGAAAACCTATGCGGAGGTTCTTGATCAGCCATGTGGGTACCTTATATTTCTAATCTTCGAGTCATGAACTTATAGTTTAATCAGTGACCTGGAAGAACGGCCCCAGTATCGGATGGCCAACAATGCGCACCACTGTGCGCCTTCCCTTGTCCTTACCCTTGCTCGCTTACCCCTAACCCATCTGAGCAGATGCTTCAAACTTTCGATAACGGAAAGGCTGAACTGCGCAAGGTTGTAAAAGCCTCCTTGATGCACCTCACAGACTTCTGTGACGATTCGCCAAATCATAGGGCAGAGACGATCACCGCATTTGTTAGACACTTTAACCAGGATATTCACGAGGTAAGCAGAAGACTTACGATTTGGATTGCGTTATTTTTTAATCAATTCTTGCGTCATTCAGTTGCAAAAGGTCCTCACCGAACTCATAGGGAAACAGGCATTCAGAGAACTGGTCTGGGCAGCATTATTTGTCCTGATTGATGATTTGACCAGCGAACACGATAGCGGGAGGATAGCGGACTTGTTTGTCGAGGAGGTCCGCACTGCATCTGGATGCTTGGCACAGGACACCATCTGTAACCTCGCGACATTGGTGAGCCCATCTCCCTCCATCCTTTCTCGTGCAATAACAATGCCTTTAGTTATATCAGTCAATGCTCATTCTCATGGTGGAATCCAGTGGCAAGACGGCGATTGCTGGCTTCAAGATGCACGTGAACATGAACAGTGACATCATGTTCGCGCTTACTGCAATGTATCTAAACCCGACGGAGTTTGCTCCCTTCATAAAAACAATACAGGAGCTACCTTTCATCATGTCAGTGTTCTCCCTGTCCTACTGGCTATTACTCATTGCGGTCTATGTTCAGGAGCGCAAACATACTTGATTTTGCTCCAAAGAGGAAAACTCCTCGACGTGTCGTGGTTGGGAAGGAAAAGAGAGCGAAAGTTTTGAGCGATATCAAGGACATCAATACTAGTCCATCAACTCAGACTGACCAACACGTCCTACCAAACAATGCAGGCTTTAGATCTTACAGGTCATTTTCAGATGTATCTTGCCCTGCTTCCTATTTCCAACCTCAACTTGAAGCAGCCGCAGTTTGAAATTCACATCTCACAGCTCTTATCCATTCTTGTACTTGTATATTTGATTGTCGTCGTCAACCTGTACAACACCATGTGTAACACTTAGGCCAGGCCGCCAGTTGGTCAGAAATTTTATTGTTTGTTTACATGCTAGGGATTCGCGTTGTGAACTTTTGACATTGATATTGATCCGCCGGTCACGTGACCATCGAAACCACAATTTCAAAACAAGCATGAACGGAATATACCGAAATGGCGTAAGAGTCGGTGTGCGCTAAATCGTCCAAGATCCATCTTTGTTTCTACCATCATGACCGCCTAGATCATCGACGGCACTACCATAGCCCAGTAAGTCATTTGTTATCCACATCCAGCCTGTCCTAATCAATCACGTGGTCTAGATCGATCCGCGATGATGTCGTGCAGAAAATTAAGGTGTTCTGAGCCCAGTACCCTCAGTTTCAGCCTCAGCTTGTAGTTGTGCAAGCTGGAGAGCGTCCCGATTCCACCACTTACATCCGTATGAAAGCTAAAGCTGCAGAGGAAGTCAGCATCAAGTTCAATCACGTCACATTCCCAGAAACGGCTACGGCAGAAGAGATCATCCAGGTCGTTAAGAAGCTTTCAGATGACGATGCTGTTGGCGGTGTTCTTGTTCAGCTCCCTCTTGGGCCCAATGTCAATGCGGACGATACACGCGCTGTCACTGAGGCAGTTTCTCCCGAGAAAGATGTCGATGGGTAAGTTGTTTTCATGTGGGAAATCACTTTTTCTGAGAGATCCAGCTTCCATGCGTACAACATCGGTCACTTGTCTTTGCGTGCTGCTTCCCCGTTGTTCATTCCATGTACTCCAGCAGCTGTTATTCGTTTGCTGGAGAACACTGGCATATCCATCGCTGGTGCAAACGCAGTCGTGCTCGGTCGCAGCGACATCGTCGGAAACCCCGTGGCTGCACTCCTGAGAAGTCGCGATGCAACTGTCACCCAATGCCACAGTCGCACCAAGAACATTGAACAGATCGTCAGTTCCATCTATTATCAGATATCATATCGCAACCGAGCAGCGCACCAGCGCACGAAAGCAGATGCCCTTGAATCCCCATGATGCACGATTGTCAGATTTTGTAACTTTCCACACATATGATGAGAATATTGCAATTCTAGATTGCCAACTGGCAAATCACCGTCGCAAATTCAAGCTTAGGCAACAAATGACCGTGATGCACAATTGTTATAGAGGTATTGTAATGTCTCACACACATGACGAGGATGTTGCAATTTTAGATTGCCAACTGCAAGCGACCATCACAAATTCAAGCGCAGGTAGCAGATGATCATTGTTCAGGAGAGATGCTAGCCTTCCTTCATTGATTTATCTATAAGTGCCACAGTTGTGAGACATGCATGTCTTCATCGGAATTACAATTTTCTTGTCGTTCGATGTCGAAATGCTTGCACTTAGGTATTGCTTTGTATTTGGATACAATTTGTGGATACTTTGTACGGTTTTGCCAAAAATATCTATGAAAAACATCACCAGCCCGATTTCGTGATGTAGTTAATTGTATAACTAGAAGTTACTTTGTTGAAATGATACTTGCACCCTCACTATGTCTTGCCTTAATCTCACTCTCCAAATAGTGGGATAGGTTTAGAGTGGAAGCTTGTCTTAAATCTTACTTCACCTGCACTTTGACTATGTCTTGCCTTAATCTCACTCTCCAAATAGTGGGATAGGTTTAAAGTGGGAAGTTTCAATGTCTTCTAGGCACCAATGGCCTGCACTTATGTGTAAAGTGGGAAGCTATATTCACAGGTGTAAAATGGGCTCCTTTTATACCTTTTGGGAGGCCAGATTACTAAGCATGACTCATCACATGGATTGGTAAGAATGTGCTTACAAACCATACCATTTGGTGTGCTGAGTCAGCTTGTTTACTAAGTACATTATAAATACAGTGTTATCTTACAAAGCATGATAAATCAAAGGTATGAGTCATCTCATGGATTGGTAAGATTGTGCTTACAAACCAAGCCTTTTGGTGAGCTGAGTCATCCTGGTTACTAAGAAGATTATAAATACAGTTGCAAGTCTTACAAACCATGACGAATCAATGACAAAACATGATGAGTCAGACTGAATCCTTACAAATCACCTTATTTCCCAGTCACATGACCTGATTACAAACATGATCAGTCAGCTAGTGAGAAAGTCTGATGAATAAGCCAAGAAAAATAGAAAGAAATGGAAGGTCACAGAACAAAATAGAAATACATAGAAATCCCCGTGTATGATATGAGAAATGAAACATGAGAAACGAGGCTTCAGAAAACAGACTGATGAATCAATGAAAAATGATAGAATCACTTGGTGATATGGTAGAGTACAGTTCATTATACCTTCCTTATCTTTTGTATAGCACACATGTCATGGTATGAACTGCATACCATGCATGACACCGCGTCAAAACCTGACATTTTTGTAATCCCCCAAGACAGTGCTGACTTTGCGGCAGCTGCTAATGCAATGGCCGATGAGTGCTACCTCCATCAGTACTTGGAGGTGTACTACAATATCCCAGCTAGTAGCAAGCGCCCCACTGAGGGCCCGCCTTTCTTCTGTGTCACTCGTGGCCATTTAATCGGCGTCTTTTCCAACTGGTGAGTACTAATTTGTTGCATTAGATGTTCGTGTATTTATCTCTGCACTAGGGAGACCGCATTGAATGCTGTCTTGGGCGTAAAAGATGCACAGTATTAGGAAGTAGATTCTATTGCCCTGGGTGAGAAAAAGGTTAGGAAGGCCATTGAGCAGGGAGAGGTTGAGACCGTGACGTCCTGGCAGTTCTGATGGCATACAGTTTACATATGGTATGGCACGTGTACTGTAGTCACTTGAGTTGCTTCCATTGTAACAGTTTGTTTGCCCATTTGTTTGTTGACTGGGCCATTGAGAATCATGTTGATTGTGAGCACAGGAGTTCAACGTCCAACGTTCATTGCTTTCCAGTGACGCGATCAGCACAGATGGCAATGCCAACATCTCATCAAGTAATCCAGGTCAGGGACCTTGGAACAACATTCAAGCAGGCCAATAGCCACCGCAAACGCCCACATTTGAACTCATACACTTCGCAGTCCAGTACACCTCCTGTATACACCTCAGTCACTTTCTCATCACGCCGTGAAGGTGGTATGAAGGCTTCGTGCCGGCATATTATAGGTGCACCACTATCAGGCGTCCCACTTCAACTGGAATCTGAAGCATCCTCAAGTTGTCAAGACTTCAATGATAATTTCGTCGGGGATGACACAGATTTTGGGCATATAGATGACGTGGCCATGACCGATGGCGCTGTACATTCTAAGTGTAAAAATCCCCTTCTTGTGTGGCTAGATGATCGTGACTACTATCTGACCGAACTCATTCGGATGGACGGCCGAGGTGACTACACCTCGGATACTTGCTGCCAATGCAACATCTCTGCTCCTGCTCAGTTCCGATGTGACGACTGTTGTGACATGCAGCTATATTGTCAGAACTGCGTTGTCGTCAACCATTTGTGGAGCCCCACTCACCGCATCAAGGTCTGTTTGCATTCATTTTGAGTGGTTGAGTTAGCATCTAATTTACTTTAGGAGTGGACAGGCTCATTTTTCCGGGCTACTTCACTCAAGAACCTTGGTCTGATGATCCAGTTGGGGCACGCAATTGGTGAAAAGTGTATTCTGCCTCACAAGGTATATAACAGCAGCTTCGTACTAATTGACACCAATGGAATACACGAGGTGTCAGTTGACTTTTGTGGCTGTGAAAGATCTCAGACGCATACCAAGCAGCTCTTGCGCATGGGCTGGTTCCCCTCAATGTCTATAGATCCAAGGTCTGCGGCAACCTTCCGGCTCTTGCAGCACTATCAGATTCTCTCTTTTGAGTCCAAATCCTCCGCGTATGAATTTTATCACTCGCTGGTTCGTATATCTGACAACACTGGTGTGGTTAAGAATGTACGTGATTTCCTAGGCTGAACTTGCATGAACTAAAGTGCCTCCGGTTCAGGATCGCTATGAACCCTTCATGTGTATGGTTCGCGAGTGGCGGCACCTCAAGATGTTGAAATGGTTTGGTCGTGGCCATGATCCAGCTGGTGTGCGTGGTACCAAAGAGGGTGAATGCGCTGTGCTCTGTCGAGCTTGCCCACAACCTGGCAAGAACCTGCCCTCTGACTGGAAAGAAGCACCGAAAGCCAAACAGTAAGCCTCGTCATGTTTGAATCAAACTAGGTGCTAATCACGCTCAGATGGCTGTATTCGTTATTTATAGCTATTGATGCCAATTTCCACTTGAAACGACGAGCAATTTCCAGCGATGAAGCAGACCCAAGCCTCTCGATGGGGTGGTCATACTTCGTAGAAGAGAAGAAGTTCAAAGCCCACCTCAAGGAGCAATTGTCCGAGACGCAGGAGGTATGGACACAGTTTGATCTTCCATAACACGTCGCTGAAAGCACTTTCACAGAAAAGTTCTTGTTCAAATCACAACACTGTTAATATGGCCGAGACGAAGCAATTGCAGGGTCTTGCGGCTACTGGAGTAGGGACAGTCGACTGTGCACGACACAATTTTAAGTGCCCAAATGGTGTGGGGGACCTACAAAAAGGAGAAAAGTATGTGTGTCGTACTTGAGAAGCTGCTCTGACTAATTGAATTTACAGGTATGTTAATATGGACTATCTTTTCTTCTCCACCCTCCGCGACAAATGTCTCGATGCTCTGAATGTGTCCTACGACATCGCTTGTCAATGGCACAAGAATCTATGGAGTCGCATGAAGTCACTACCTGACTCGCACCACATATCCTACTTGGATGTTTGTATCCGCTTCTTCGTCCCGAAGTTCCATCTCCCAGCGCACATCAACAAATGTCAAACCGTCTTCTCTTTCAATTTCACACGCTTTGTGGGTCGCACAGACGGGGAGGCACCTGAACGGGGCTGGTCTAATATTAATCCAGTTGCATCAAGTACTAAGGCAATGGGACCAGGCTGTCGTAGGGACACACTCGATGATCATTTCAGGGACTGGAACTGGAAAAAAGTCATCAGCTTAGGTATGTGATTTATTCTGACTCATTATTCGTGTTTGATTAATCATTGTGGGATCAGGCACATCTCTCGCTCACAAAATGCAGGAGGCGGTAACGGAAACGGCCGATCACGAGGCTGCATTCCGGGAGTTCGATGCTGCAATTTCCTCTGACCATAGGTCAGCGTGGACGGTTGAAATGGAGAAATGGGAGGAAAATCCCAATGATACGTGTTTTACAAACCCCCTCGAGCACAAGTCAATTCGTGAGTTTTGTCTTGGCCTTCAACGCATATCTACTGAACTATCCATTATGCAGAAATTACCCAAGCTGCGGCCCGTCTGAAACTTGCAGAGATGGAGGCACAAGAACTTGCTCATGGGATTGACCTATCCCTGCATCCCGACATCTCCCCGAGCGTTCTGATCGCATCAGGATTAGATCTCGAGGAGGAACAGTAAGTAGCTGTACCTAGACACCAGACGGAGGCAACTAACACCCCAGACAGACGTCGTGTGAGAAGAACATTTGAAGGGATGGGTCTCCATGTTTCCGATATCCAGAAGGGCACGCTTGCGTGAATGAGAAACGTACTGCGTCGTAAGATCGAAATGTGGAGAAGTGCGCAGGTCCTGTATATGCCTGCGGTACAGATTCTCACTTCTACCGTCGTTCCCCGCCCATCATCAACCATCCGATAACGCGGAGGATATCAGCCTGTGGCTACCATCTAATCTGAAAAGCAAACCGTGTAATTCCCCACTTCGTGATCACGGATGGGACTTGCGGTATGCCCAGGCCCATGATTCACTCGAGGAGCTTCGACAATGCCTTTGTGTGCACTGCTCTATGCTCACCTTCAAACGCGAATGGGTCCGTGGTCAAGGTTCTAACACCCGTGCTCAGAATGCACTTGCTCGTGTGCACGCATGGCAGGTGGCATGTACGTGGAGATATAGGGTCGCCTGGGAGGCACTGAACATATTGGCGCCTTTGCTGAAGAAGGAGAGATGGCAGGGACGGCTGCAAGACCTAAAGGACGAAGATGTGAAGCCGTTAGTGGACCCGTTTGGCAGAGAGACTGAAGGTCGCCGTCGGCTCACATGGATCTGGATGATGGCGGGGGTGGATACTGCTGATGATGGAGGTGACGTGGATGGTGTTCGCGTGGAATGGTGCAAGTCCCAAGCAAGAGCAATGCGCTGGGCGGAGGAGGTACAGCTGTTACGTGAAGAGATGCGAAGGGTCTTGCAGTTTTTAGATTGGCAGGTGAATTGGTGGGACGAGCAGTGGGACCAACACGACTGTGTGACGACAGCGGAACACGAGGGCTTGGTATCATATGCCAACAAACAGGCAGACATTCGACGTCAGCTCGCAGTGCGCTTTAGACTGCTGTGGGCCACTTACCTTCCCCTATCAGGCGCTGTACCCCCACCAGATGACTTCACGGAATTCCCCGACCTCATGCTGCCTGATCTGTAGTGTAACATTAATGATGTTCTATTGTGCCTAGTGCTTCGTCGCAATGAAAGACCTTCTGATTGAGTTTTGGTTGCCGGAGGATAAGTTTCATTTGCCGGAGAACAAAAATATTCAGTAGCCGGAGAATTATACGTATAGGGAGGCTGCTAGTAGCTGGAGAATTATATGTATAGGGAGGCGGCTCTGTCTGATAGTTAGCCTAGTTTAATGCATTACGAACAGGCTAACTAGCATCATTAATGCAATACTTATGTCTGGTAACTACCAGACTTAATGCATTACCCCTACAGGATATTGTGATCAAGCAGTTATTCATAGGATTCAAGATCACCATTTCCATATATCTGCTTTTAGGAAACTGGAAGCAGGGCAATAGCATCACGGAATCGGGCTGGAGATGCTTTAAATAGATATTTATGCCAAAATCAAATAAAAAATGCGCAGATTATATCCAAAGACAGAGTATTGTAAAAACATCAGCATTATAACGTCAAACAACAATACATTGCAAGAGGACTTCAATTCTGATGAAGCATCGTAGGTCTCGCAACTGTGACAGTCAGCAGATAAACACTTGAAGGAAGACCCGCATCTCTGCAAAATGATGGTCACCCGCTGTACGAGCTTGACTTCGTGGTGGCTGTTTGTAATCAGATGCAGTCGGCAGACGAGAGCTACAGTATCCTTATAATAGTTATGCATTATCGTCATCCCTCACCGTTGTGGAGTGTCTATGCAAATGCTTTGCAATATCCTCACAATATCCTCGCAAAATTTACGTTGTACTGAACGTTTGAACCTGGGCCAGTGAAAACAAGACTTACAAAAGCGAATTTTTCACCTAAGAAAAAAAAGCGCCGCGGTATGATAGAAGTCAGCCCTTGCTCATGATTGAAAAAAATCTCCCGGAAGATGAGATCTGCAGCCGAGCGACATGCTTGTGAGGTATCGAGCGTTGAACACAAGGACATAGAATATACATTAAAACCATCGAGGTATGAGTGTCGAACACAAGTACATAAAATATACATTAAAACCGTTGAAAAGCAACTGCGCGGGTGCGCAAGGAACGAAAGAGCAGAAACGTCCAAATCGGCATACAATGTACCCCGTTCTACATGCCATAGGCGTAGCTCTGATAAGGATCATTCAATGACCCGGCAACACCGACCGTGCCAAAAGGGCTCACGTTAGCATATCCAGCAACGCCCGTATAGCCAGTGGCTTGGGTATGAGGGGGTGTCAGGCTCGTGCTATGAGGAGAGGTGCCTTGCAAGACATATCCGTCGATCGAACGCGCCTGAACACCGTGCATTTGGGGACCGAGGCGAGAATGGCCGTAGGAGCCTTGCGCTTGGATACCATACAAGCCTCCCTGGGCATAGACATCAGCAACACTGGTAGGGTGCATTCCCTGGGGGATGTACCGGGCCCCTGCATTGTGGTGACCGTGACCATGATAACCGGGGTTGCCACCGTAATGGCCAGAGTTGCCCATGAGCATCATGCCATAAGGGGCATGATAGCTGAAGTTCTCGACGTTGGCCTGTTCCCGCTGCAACACGGTTTGGATCGTAAGGAGTGTTGCGGATTAAGGGAAGGACTGGGCGAATGCTTTTGAGGAGGAGCATACGCTGCGCAGGATCGGCATAGTCTAGCGCGGTCTACAAGAATGTCCAGCCCAAGCGACAAATGCACAAAAGAAAAATGGTACCTGCACACAATAGTTGCCATACGAGTCGCGAAGTAGTTTCTCCAAGCGGGAGCGGTTGAGTAGCTCTTCAATCGAAATTTTCCTGGTACTGTGTTCGGCCACACAAGATGCACCAGTCCCAGTCGGCATGAAAACGTCCATCAAGATTTAAAAAAATGCTCACTTTTTGAACGAGCGCCAACGCATTATAAGTGATATCGCTCACAAGCTGGATGCGCTGGTGGTCCGAAGCATGGTCAATGCAACGCTGCAGAACCCAGCATCCATGGGGGTGGGTAGCGACCTGCCCAATCAGATGTGGCGCGATGATAAGTCAGCTCGCTCGTTCAAGCATCACTCACCTTTGATAACCTCTTCTCGAGCGAGGGAACCCACATAGAACGCATAACTGGTGGAATCAATAAGATATTTTTATTGATTGGGGTCCGGGGCGCTGATAGGTCAATGTTCGGGTTGATCGTAGTGCAGCACCAAGAAGGATGTTTCTGTGATTGATGGCGGGAAGAAAGGGTGTTGTCGATGGTCGCTGCGTCGAGAACTCGAACTCAACATCCACTGGCAAGTCTTTCAAACTCCGATTTATTTACTGTCTATGATACTAAGTCGAGATCACCAATCGTGACTCGTTGTCACACGGGAGAAGCACTGAGAAGCAACGAAGTTTTTAGAATGAATATGAAACGCTAAGATATGATGAAGGAACAGCTAGAATCTCCCTACGACGTACAGAAGGCTAATATGCATCGTTCGCGGTCCGTTAGCCATTAATGCGTTGCTCCAATACAGGAGTCGTTCCTCGTCACCGAATCAGGCCAGGACCGAAACTGGCTATCGTCAACGGAAGTATGAGGCCCGCTCCAACAACGAGCGCCAGCACGCATCCAATCCTTGCAGACAAAGATAGTCCGAATTCAGCAGTAAATACACCTGCCAGAAATCCGAGGATGGAAAATCCCAAACTGCAGTGGTCCCCGTGAGTAATGAGACATTTTGATCCAAGTTTTAATTACCTCGTCAGGTACAAAAAACTCGGTATACTTGCGATGATAGCAAGACTGGCCATCTTCTCCTGTAGATAATACACCTGTCAAGTTGATAACGTCAGGCCCGTGTTACGGAAAATGAAATCGTTCGAACCGCAAAGTCAAGGGATCTTAACCTGTGACCAAAGTGTTGTGCTATTGCGCACCCGATAATACAGTAGAAACTGAGAACGAAGGAGATAGAGCACATCGTTTTCGTGGTAAGTTGCGTGCCCAAACCTGGGACAGCAAGGATGCTGGCGTTGACGGCCATGATGACACTTGCCTGTCAGAGCAGACGAAGTCATAGTAAGCATGTTCATTTAGGTCCGCGACAGAGCACTTACCACGGTGGTTTGAGCTTTAGCCTGGGCACTGAAATTGTCAGTAAAACTCCTTATGTCCACCACATTCACGAGACCATCAACGTAAATCGTTTTAAGGCGTCTAAGCATCATCAATGGAATCCAAAGCATGGCGGCTGCAGCGCCAGCGATCAAGGGAGAATCTTCGAGGTCTCTGCGTTTTTCGGCCAGTGAGTGCATTCGTATCAGGCGAGCTTCGGGTTGGCCATAATGGTTCAGGTATTCGTGATGACCTGTTTTGATCGCTTGATTCAATGACGTATGGTATGAGAAAACGGGATCGTACGGAGCATATGCAATATTTTGCCTCGCGAAAGATAAGTTTTCTGATTGCCAGCTACCTTAAAGCTCACGCACCACATATTGCAACACCTGGTCCCTTCATGGTCCCATCAGGTTCTGCAAGTTCCTCTGTGTCAGTCATCAATTTGATAATATTAATGTGGGTTGAACGGTGAAGATAAAGGTACGTGCCAGCAATGATCAGCTCATCGGTCATTTCCTTCATCTGGTCCAGAGTCCAGAATATTGAAGCCGCTGTTGACTGTTCAATGGCCAATGCTTCTGTTTGTTGTTGAGGTACTTTCGATCGGGCTCTATAACGCTAAATAACTCACCTACGCGATACCAGTTCAGCTGAATTCGCAAAGCTCTTACTTCGGAGAGGGGTATTGTGATTTCGTGAGGAAAATATTCGGCATGTTTCCTACTTCAATCAGTAAGAACGTTCCGTGTCAGTATAACAATCGCTTACCAAAATTGAGCCTCCAGTTCGAGTCCCTGTACATCAAGTCTAAGAAATCAATGGACAAAAAAGGGACGTACTTTTATGAGTCCAGTGCGATGCCATAGATTCCTGGAAAAGAAGGTAGCCATTCACTGGCTCCCCCCAGGTAATGATATGATTTTTCTGGGACGACGTAATAGTAACGATAGACTTACTTCTGCTTGCACTACGATCGGCTCCACGACTAGCAAATATCCCTTTCCGTTTTAGCTTGGCTCTTGACGCTCTGACCCAGACTCAAGCCGCCGGAGCCGTTCTCTGAACAAGTCCTCAAGTTCATTTCGGCGAATGTTTTCTTTATTAGAACAAAGTGAGCGTGTAAATTCAAATACTAGCCCGCACTCACCATTCCCGCATTGTAGTTGTATACGGCTCCTGACGGGTGAACCAGCTCGGTCCAACCCCCGCGCATCTCGGACCTGTTGATGCCGCGGTTAGATCAACATCGTCAGTAACAAAGGTTACCAACTGAGGCAATTCGATCTGCATCACGTCGATGTCATAGTTGCGCTGTAGAGAATCCCTATGTCATTGTGTGAGTACTCCGTGTTCGTCCTGTAATATTGACGACACTCACGGTGACCGTGCCATTTCGGTGTACCGCCCGAGTTGTGTAGGCCAGATAGGAATACTGCAATCGAGCAGCTGCGACATCTATCAAACAATTCTTTTAGCTGGGGTCTCGCTAGACAAATAGCTTTAGAGCTCGCGGTTGAACAAAGTACGTACCGTCACCGTCGTGGCCATCGTTCGTTCAACATTCACACGATGATAGTGAGGTATTGATATTTTTATATTTCACGCCACGCACGATTCTGATCATAATACCTCCGCTCGGAACAACCCTGAAACCAGGGTCCATGGATATAATTAGCGAAGGCAGTTGGAGTGATCATGAGGGATATAGGATATAGTAGGTGACATATAGCAAGATCATTATGGTACTGTGCTAGTATGTATGCAGGCCTATGGAAAAATCAGACCGATTGTGATCTTGCGCGGAATCTGATATGTGCTAAATTACTGTACAATTGTTGTAGCGCTGAAATGTGGGGGGATTTGAAGATCTATGCTACAAGCTGGATATCTCATGATGGATGATGGATATATGGGATGTGTCAGGCCCTGCTATATGCGTAAACGCCTAAGGCGTGACAATCATCCCCGAGTCCGAATCATTATAGCTATGTACATAGATGGCGTGTGTGAATCATGGTTGTGCTAATGAAATTCGCGTGACGTACCCGAAGCATTGCTCTCGCTTTATTCACAGCATGGATGAACGTTATCTTTAACGTCACGACCGGACGGCGCGTGGGCGGGACGGCGACCGATTGAACGGGACGCTGTATATCTCGGGTAAGCCATCGGTGAGAAGTTCCTGACAGACTCACCGAATCGAACCACAGATCAACTTGCGTCTGATAGAAATCGTTAGTTACTGTCGCTGATTACAGTCGTTACTTACCAAAACTTTCCTGCCTTTCAGTGGCAGCGATCCTCTACAGGCCGCGTGGTTTGTGCGGGACATCTGTGTTATGATATGTTACGATGCGGGGTTTGACGGTTCGACAGGGGCTATTTGCCGTAAGTAATGCAAATGGTAGTTGTCGTGTATTGGCGTGGGTAAGGCGGGTGATCAATTGTCTATAAGCGGAACTTCAATTCTGCCCAGGTTAATTTCTAACTCCGAATGTATCTGACTGTTTGCCGAGGTTTGCCGGACGGGAATACCAGCCAGCCGTACTTTGGGCCGTACTGTTCCGCCGATCAGTGACGTAGTTAGCTAAATAAATATTGTTTAAGTGCTGGAGCGCACTCACCCATGGCATGATGCGAATTTGAACCTCTTGTGATCGTATCTCAATACCATGCAGTGTTTGACTGCGCTGCCAATTTCGAGCTCTGTGCGATGTGTGCTCTTCAAGCTTCATAGTCGGCCAATAAACGTTTAAACTTGTTTCCAGAAGACGAGCCAAAATGCATGGGATTACGGCTTTCTGGGCATACAGGACAGCTCCAAAGATTGTTATACATGGATTTAGTACAAGATGGCATACGAAAAAAGCGGCGCCGTACGTCCTATTTACTTGCGCGAGAATGATGACATGGGCAAGTCCCACGCGACTCTCAGAGACTTCGGGGAACTAAAGCCGTTGCTATTGGGAAGCGCGCCAAACTGATCAGAGGGGATTGGCTGAACAACGATAGGCCGAACGTCTTCCAGGACCATTCGCCTGTCACCAGTAGTGTCAGAGATAGTGCTTTTCGCAAGTCGCGACTTTGCAGCGATCTGAAGAACATTAGAACTCCTAAATGTAGATCATGATGAGCTAGGTAAAACAGTGCACATATGAAATTTACGTTATGAAGGGGAGACTCCTCACGGCCTCCGAGAACGTTGGATACATGTGTGGGTGCTCGTACATATGGTCTAGAGCCGCCATGATAATGGCATTCATCGGCGCTGGTTCCAGGATATTAGCGCTGGCGTCGATATCGATGTTCACCTCGACCTCGGCCTCAGCTTCGTTTCCGACCTCGGCTTCGCTCATGATCTTCCTCTTCTTTAATTCATCCTTCACCATGAGAAGTAGAATATGGTAAACCTGACATATTGATGCAAATTTCGTTAGTTCGATACAAAAGGGTAAGGGGAAGAAAGACTTGCGAAAGTCATTAAATTTCCAGCCAGGTGTTGGGCTAAACAATTGAACCTTGACAGAACCTCTTCTGGAAAAAGGTCGCCGATTCTTCCATTGGAATTTCCATCCGATAACCCGTCGACAGGGTACAAAAGGGACCCCCACAGAATTTCTCGAAATACCTGGTGACTTATGAGGTCCGAAATTGCTTGCTGGATCTGGAAAACAAAAACGCTTGAGGTCAAATTATGCTAGTTGGTCTGCAGTCTCTTACCTGAGAGGATTGGCCCGAGTTAAGAGCCAGAACGAAGGAGATAGCCTTCTCGATCGTCTTGGTACCGGCAAAGTCGGGGTGCGCTGACATCGCACCTTTCAGGATTTTTCCTAGGTCCGATTTGGCACTGGAGAACGACTTAACCAGCTGCTCAAATTAGTTCCTAGGAGGAAGCGAAAGCAAGGACAAGGGAAAACATACACTTAAGCGAAGCACAGGCCATCCAGCAGACACGGTTTCGGTCTCTGAAATCCTCGCGATCACTGATCAAACTGTAAGATAGCGACACATAACGAAACACCCAAAATGCAAGACACCGACCTGGGTGGGACTCCATGTCCTCGTAGGTCTTGTGAGTCATGTTTAAACTAGTGAGAAAACAAATCGTTATCAGACGTCGCATGCTTGTCGCAGAAATCCGAAATGGGTTTCCGGAAGCTCCGGTCCACAACCCGCCTATGAGCAAGCACCTTGTTAGCGTGATTATTCGATTCCAGGGCGTCCTCCTCATGTAACGAAGTATTTGTGAGCGGTTGTTCTTGTCCACGCCGGTATTGGTGGAGTCTCTCCATTCCAGGCTGGGATACATGGTGTGTTGCTGCTCACCGAAGGCTAGCTCGAGTTGTGTTTCATTTGTGTCCTCTGGAATGAGATACTCGTCAACGGCGCTTGCAGAATAGCCAGTGGAGTGGTCGTAGAAGTTGAAGTCACTGTATGCAAGATCAGTGTAATCCAAACATGGCGCAGACGTGCCAATGACAGGCATTTCAGCAGCATGTTGAAGGACCGGATCAGCGAGACCGAAGTGCTTGAGGGGTGGATGTCCCGATGAAAATGGCATAGATGCGCTAAAGGAGGCTGTCTCCACAGCACACGAATCAGGGACAACGAGATGCTCGGGAGGTGGATATCCGAATGGAAACGGAGCATGATGGAATTGTACCGATGCGTTCAACTCTGGAAGCTATCAATGTGACGATGAAGACATGTATGATTACAACTAAATAACAAAACTCACCAACCACGAAGGAAGCGCTAAGCCTCTGACACCTGGTCTGCAACAGGTAGAATTGATTGATCGAACGTAGGCACCGCTCTCCAACTGATTTCGCAATTGAATAAGCGAACTGTCTGGGGAGGCGAAGCTCTCACCGTTGTCGCGAATAAATTGTGGATATGGTGCATATCCCCCCGCCGGGGACAACTAGCGTTCCAACCTGTTGAAGTACATGAATCCAAGGCTGATCATTCTCGAATACTTTGTCACACTACGAACGAATCAATACGATGAGAGAATTATTTGATTTGAGGAGACAAACTCACATAGATGGGGTAGATGTGAGTGTAGTCGGCCAAGTATCCGATGAGAACGAATTCTGCCCCCGTAAAAGTGACAAACGGATGCTAAAATCGCAGGTTAAAAGGAAACAACGGCTGCAGCGCTGATGGACGGCGACGAACCACTTCGTTCTAGAGGGAAAGATTCAGCGGATGATTTGTAGTATAGAGCTTACTTACAGTGAGTTGTATGAGGCGAAGAACGGAATTCCGTTGTGGCATGTATAGCCACACATTAGACATTGACGGAACACTGTCCATGATTAGGGTAGCAGGCAAGCGAATTGGCAACAAACGAAGACCAACCATGTATTATAAAGACTGGCCATGCATTATCAATGGCCGGAAATCAAAGATGGTCACAAGCGAATAGCTAAGAATGCATGGTAGGCAGGGGCGGTGGGCGAGGCGGTGGGCAGGAATGGTGGGCAGACGTGATGGACAGTCATGAGTAATGAAAATTGTGCCATCGAGTAATGTAACACATACTACTTCACATTAAGGCCGACGAGGAATTCAAATCGCGCCCATCGACTGGCGTCAGTTGCTGTGATGTAACATTAATTTTCGTAATCAAAATCGAGGGTGCAGTCCATGAACATCTCATCTAGCGCCTCGATAATCGATTCCGTGCTCGCATTCCTTTCTGGCCCCAAAAAGCACGGCTCCT